>NC_041389.1:187654263-187658135 GCF_002162155.2 Triticum dicoccoides
TTGCTAAAGTCTCAGTTTGTGTCCCAGAAGTTGAAGCCTTATGGAAAGGATATGAAGAAACCTTGTGCATGCAAGATTTGTGGAGAAATCGGGCACACCCATAAGGAACACAAGGATGAATGCCCTAATTGTGAAGGAAGTCACCCAACTGAAGAATGCCCAACTAGACAGATTACTTGTTTCTTGTGTCAAGGGACTACCCACTACCCTGCTCAGTGTCACATTTACCCCATGGTACAACGAACCATCCAGCTGAAGGAAGAAGCAATGAAAGGAGCTCTCATGGAAGGTTTAGAAGAACCTGTGATGAAGAAAGAGGTGGAGGACACACCCAAAGAAGAGCCAATTAGACCCTGCACTAAGTCATGCTATTCATGTGGAGAAGAAGGACACATCTCCCAAGATTGTCTGAATGGAGATCTAGTAGAATTCCCGACAGAGGAAGTAGAGTATGACCCACAGGAAATAGAAGCCCTGATTGGAACGGAAAGGTCTAGGAAGAGAAGTAGGTTGGATTCGAGGAACAACCCAATTTCCACAAAGAAAGACCTGAGTCATATCACATGTTTCAGGTGCAAAAATTCAGGGCACTACTTCAATGATTGCCCAAGAGGGAAGAAAAGGACCCAAGGAGGCTATGTGATCATGAGGAAACCTCGAAACCTGTCAGAAGTAATGTGTTTCCGTTGTAATGGAGCAGGGCACTTTGCCAGAGGTTGTCCGAAGGAGAAGGAGACTTGTGATAAATAGTTGAGTTTGTAACAAAAGTAATATAGTAGTGGTAGTGAGAACATTTTCTTTTATATAGAGGTATTGAATTGAGGCATGTAATGGAAAAAACAGGAGATTGTAATGATTTGAGAATTAATAAAGTTAGCCTCGTTGGTACTGATATGGATTTTATGAGTTGCTACTCTATGAAGGAGGATTTTGACCATTTTTGAGGATAAGAGAAATATGGTCTATGGAAGATTTGTGTATTTTAAGGGTGGTAGTACCCTGTAAGAACCGTTGACCCCTGGAAAAGATAAAGATACTCCACTGAGTGGATTTCAGACAAAATGAATATGAGTTTTGTCTCGGTATGTGTGATACCCCAAGAGTATGTGGGATGAAGTTGAAGACCGTCAGTTGTTTGGACCAAATGTGATCAAGGAGTCAGAAGAGAATGTTAAGTTGATTCGAGATAGACTGAAGGTAGCTCAGTCCAGGTAGAAGAGTTATGCAGACTTAAAAACGCAAGGAGGTAGTCTATGAAATTGGAGACAGAGCATGTCTTCATGTGTTCCCTCTGCGAGGAGTTAAACGGATTGGAGTTAAGGGACAGTTAGCCCCGAGGTTTGTAGGACCATACCGAGTTTTGGAGCGTATGGAGAAGTGGCCAACAAGTTAGAGTCACCCGGAGGACTGTCAGGAGTTCAAGATGTGTTTTACGGTTCCCAGTTGAAGAAGTGCCATGCAGAGATGGCCAATATTCCCTTGTAAGGACGCTTGACCGCAGAAAGGATAATGATGTTCTACGAAGTGAATATGGATTTCATAAGTATAAGTTTTATCACGGTATGTGGGACATCCCACGAGGATGAAGAGATGAAGTGTTATTGGATATAAAGGAGGTATGATGTTGGAAATATGGATCAATGGAAATTCCATGAAGAGTCTGAGTAATCATGTCCCCGTTTGGTGCAAATATAAGGAAAAGAGACAGTACATGGATTTTAAGTATGCCAGGAAGTTGGATGTTGGGATAATGATCAGTTGCCCAGATGATGAGTTCAAGATTTGCAAGTGATGAGATGGGCCATAACCCACAGGCCCCAGGACCTGTCAAGAAGCAAGCACACTCTTGCTGAAGGAAAAACCCTGGAAGAAGTTACGACTTGTATCAACCGATGATTCTATAGGAGTTTACGCAAAACCTGAGAGTTGTTAAGTAACGATAGATGTTTGTTTGGCTTGCAGAATCAATGGATTTTCCGAACTTGGTTCATCGACAAGAGAAATCCTGCAATGCTTGTGAGGTTGACCGAGTGTTAGTATGCGAGATTCGCTAAACTGTATACATGGTAATGATTTGGGTGCGGGATGGATTGATCACCATACCGACTTACTCTTATTATTCGCTTTGCTATATGGGATGGTAAATCTGAGTGACTTACCTATAGTGGAGAGACGACGATCAAAACCTTGTTTGAACCTTAGAAAGGTATAGGTATTTTTTTCCCTTGTACACGGCAGTTGTTGCCAACCGTAGGTTATACGGTGAGGTTCAACCCAGACCCTTTCCTGCAGGAGAAACCATAAATTGTTGACCACCACGAGATATCGATAGTTGTTTAGCATTGGCGTCAGACCCGTCAGCTATGAAGACCCAGTTTCGGGATAACCTTACCAAGATGAAAGGACAAAGGAATTGAGGAAAAGGTTATGCCACTACCGGAAGAGCCAGAGAAGGGATTATCCTTAATATCTGAGAAGACTGACACTGTCAACGATAAGGATGGAGTATATGAGTTTTGATGGAACCGTAACAATGTTTCTAAGGGTGGTAGCACCTGAGACCTCGGAGATGATCGATGGACTTTGAGAAGATCCCAAACCCTAACCTATTCTTTCTAGCCTCTCCGAATCTCGAGGACGAGATTCATTTTAAGGGTGGTAGTTTGTAACATCCCAAAATTCTAAATTTTGGAATGTTATAAACAAATAGATAGATTTGATTGATTGCTTGATTGATTGACTGAAAGTGAGTGAATTCGAAACTTTTTGAAAGTTAAATGAGAGGGAATAAAAGGACTTTCCCAAACTTTCATATTTGCTTTCTGATCTCCGTGAATTCAAATGCTTTTCAAACACAAAACCCTAGAGAGAAGATGACATGACTTCTTCCATTTAAAAATGAAAAGGGTGTTTGAAAAATAATTGAATTTCATTTGGAAATATTTCCAATTCAGAAACTTTAAGCAACTCAATGATTTTCACGAGAGAAGATAAAATGACTTCTTCAAATTATATGAAATATGAGTTGGAAGTTTCAAAGAATTAAATTCAAAGCCCCTTTGAATTTATTTTCAATTTGGAATAGATCATCCTGCATATTTTATTTTCTTGCATTTTGGTCGATCCTAGAAATTTCACGCAACTCAAGGACCCTTGGAGAGAGTTGGAGATTTCGTTATTTTCATATTTGAGAGTTTTCTCGAATTGAAAAGAGGATCATCTGATTTATTTATTTCATCTTCAATTATTTTCCGTTATCAAAAATATAAGAGAGGGAATAATATGACTTTCCCAAATTTAGGAAAATGAAGATTTAATAAATAGATCAAATTTTGTTTGCCGGAGTTTTATTCGCATTTTATTCAGATAGGGAAAATTGTGCGTTTTCAAAATTTGCTTTTTAGGTCCGGAGAAAAGTTCATTTTGTTCGGCTCATTTTTAGGAGTCGGGGAAAATTTACTTTATTAATTTTGGAGTTCGTTTAGATTTTCTTTTATTTATTTTTCTGCGCGCGAGACCGTTTAAAAAAAAATAAAAAAATAAAAAAAAATCCCGCAGCGCCTTGGGCCAAAGGCCCAAGCCGCTAGCCGCCGGCCGGCCAAAAGGCCATAGCGCGCGTGCACCAGGGAGCCGCCGCTTCCTTCTTTTGACTAGTCCTAGTAGGACTCTTGTCCTATGTTCGTTTATTCCGTATCTATTTCTAGATCTTTTTCTCTTGTTTCCTAATCCTAATCTATTTCTTGTCCCCTACCCCAAGCAAAACCCTCCCCTCCCCAATATAAATACCCAAGCACCCCCCCTCTAAACACATCAAACCAACACCTCTCCTCTCCTCTCCGCCGCCCCACGCCGCGCCGCCACACCCACGCCGC
>NC_041389.1:187659480-187668718 GCF_002162155.2 Triticum dicoccoides
GTTATGGACATTTTGAGTATCTAGTTCTTGGATTATCCTGTTGATCTCAACACGTTACTTATTATAATTTGTTTGGGTTTAATGAGTACTTTTAATTGGGATTGAGGATGCTGTCAACCATTCTCAATGTTTAACAACCACCATGATAGTTAAACAAATTTATTCCTTTGTAGTAGGGAAAAATTGGCTTTTCGCAAAAACTGTAACCATAGAGCTTTCCACCAGCCATATATGCATGTAGTATAGCCTATTCTTTCATTACTCTCTATGTGTTACATTGCCAGCATATTCCATGTGCTGACCCGTTTTCGGGCTGCAACTTTTCATGTTGCAGACTTTTCAGACGACGAGTAAGTGGTACGTTAGGGTTACGATTTCCTATACTCAACTTTGCCGTTGGTGTTGATGGGAATCCACAACCTTGTTGCTTCCGCTATATTTTGGATTGAGGTAATAGTTTTTACGTTACTTTATACATGTGATTTACCTCTGTTATAAATCCTTCGAGTACTGTGTGTGTCAGCATACCGATCCAGGGATGACACGAAAGCACAGAGACTTGATCCATTCGGGTCGGGTCGCTACAAACTCCGTACCTAGTCACTTGTTGAAATCTTTAGAAAGACAAATACTCTGTATTTGGGAACAGAGGGAGTATCACCATATGGAGGGAACAGAGGAAGCTTGAAATATGAACATGTCAATGGGAGGGAGTAAGCCCCATGCATGCATGCAACAGGCAACACTCACACATACACATGGACGCACGCAACACTCACGCACCCATGCGGCACACAGCACACGACGCAACACACATGCTCACGCTCAAGTGCTCAACCAACTCCTACGTCCGTGAAAGACTGTACATTTAGAGATTTACACATTGACCAGGGCATAATTAATGCCCAAAAGTAGCATACTTATGTGTGCATGCGACCATTGAGAGAAGAAGATTAAATGAAGGCCGTTGCATGTTGTAGTTAAGGATAGACATGTAGCCTATACCTACAGCAAAAGTTGGTGCATTAGTCAAGCAATATCGATTTAGATTAAAGGCTAAATGCATTGGAAGTGTAGATGTACATCATGTACTACACTCTTTGTTTTATACCCTATGTACACTCTTTGTTAGAAGACCGAGGGAGTACACGTGCATGCACTCACATACACAGCCAGGGTGGTTCGCATGCAAGGGTTGGACTCCTGTCGCGCCTGCATAAAGTTTTGTTCAACTGATTTCTTTGCTCTGCCAATTGACAGGTGGGACCCAGAAACTAGGTGAGAATTTAACCAGTCAACAAAGTGCCACGTCGATTATGTGGCCGGTCAGTAGGGTGCAATATGGTGCTCTACGATGAGCTAGTGATTGTATAATCACCGCAAAACTATATATAGTGACCGTAAAGACCGTATTGTTACATACATTGACCGCCAGTGTATTTTTCTCGTTTCAAATTAAGCTATATTAATCGGAAAGGACACAGTATGGACTAATACTGCTTTGATGTGTCCCGTCAACTTGCTGAACGATGAGAAGCTTGCTTACTATGCCTCTCCCTTGCCCACACGTGCGGTGGTTCACAGGACAAGGAGAGGGTTTTGACTAAAGTGCCCTCTCCCTCTCCCTCTCCCTCTCTCCCGCCCTCGCCCTCGCAATGGACGTGCATCAGTTCAATCGGTGTCAGATTGCCAGAAGCATATTGTACTGTAGTATCATCATTGTTGGACCTTCTGAAGAGGCGAAGAGCCAAGTGCAAGGTTCACACGAGTATGAACTGTTGAACCTCCCGAAGAGGCAAAGAGCCAAGAGCAAGGTTTTATAGGAGTTGTCATCCTAGTAGGAGTGTACTACAACTATAGCGAACGATGCTACTGTATCATGCCGCCGCGTCACGTATATCCAAAGCTGTGCCACCTTTTTTTCTCAAAGAGCATGTTGGAGCTCGTGCAACAACCACACAAGTTGCACGTACACATAACACATTTACTAGTAATAAATTCTAAAGGACAAATGCCAGTATGCCACACAAGTTCATCTCCAATTCATGCGATAAATTTGTGCATGACTAGTATACATATATTCATAGCGCTGCCGTTCACAATTACCGTACTCCACTTACACGTTATAGATGGGCTACATGTCCTCCTCCAGGTTCCAGTCCCAGGTGTTCTTCATGGATGGCACGATCCATAGTGGTGGGCAACGGGAATCATTGTCGCAGCTTTCTAGTCCGGTTCCACACAATGGAGACTCATCCAAGCTGAAGCGGCATAAATCAGGGATAGCGTGTCCCAGCATGTCGTTCATCCGGCGATGCGCACTGAAGACACAACCATGCTTCATGAATAGTTGGCCTTCCGTATCGTGCACGGAAGGTGGCATCCGCTTCACAATGGGGTAGCTGTCCCCGATGAAAAGCGAGTACTCTCCAAGAGTGTTCCTCGACACCCACGTAGCATCACGGGGGTCGAACTCAGTGCCGTTCATCTGGTACATGCAGCATCTCAGATCTGGACACATGGTGACGTACATAGTCAAGGTCCATGCATAATAATGTTGTGCTCAAATATGGAGGTCAGTAATACTATGCAGCAAATAGTACTACTCCGGTATAGAGGAAGTAAAATAACCGGCTTATTATATATAGCCACTCTTGGCTACATGGATGAGATAGTAAGACATGGAAAAACAAAAATGGTGGCAGCTAGTGGGTTCAAGTCTTCAAGGGCCTAGCTAGCTATACGCGTCCTCCAAGGTAAAAAGTACTCCTACTAGTACTACTAAGTATACTACTAGTATAACAATCAAAGAGAAGGCGAGAGGGTTAAAAAATGGAATACCTGAGTAGATGGTGATGGTCCGATCGTGGTAGATTGTGTGACCATGTTGCACATCAGTGGTACCATGGGTAACGACTGCTAAGATAGTTGATCCCAATATGCCAAAGTCAGCTACAAGGTTCCAGGTTAGATTGAATCGCGGATGCAAATGCACATCCAGAATCGGGGATCTTATTTCGATCGGGGGATGTCTGGTCCCTGCAAAATAATGGAGTACCATTAGGGATGCAGATGATGGTTTGTCCATTCAGTTAGTAATCTCCCGTACCGTAGGATGGCAACCAGATGAAACAAGTCCCCTGGCTTGTCACCGCGAAGATGCGGCCTAGATGGCGCACGGCGTCTTCGAACGTGTAGGGGTACAAATCTGCCGCCGCCAACATGTGCCAGCCTCTGCCGTTACTGCCTCTTGCATTGATGGCAATCCTTATGTCGAACACCGCGATGAGATAGTAATCATCGTAGCCGCGTCGCTTTGTCGGTGGGTCCACAATTGCTATCTTCTTCAGTCTCATGTAGGCATCATCATACGTATTCAAGCCCAGCCAGTCCGGAAAGACGATCCCAATGGTGGAGAAGGGGTCTACCGGAACGGCTGCACTGCCGTAGATGTTGTGCAAAATGATGGTGGTATCCGGCCGGACGTATGCAAGCCAATCTTCGTTGGCACCGACCCAGACCTATATATAAGACAGTGGGCAGCGGAGAAATTATAGGATGGAAATGGAATAACTAAGTACTACATGATCAAACTCCATTGCTGACCTACTCATCGGACAAAATCCGACTACCTCTCAACGTCGGCAACTCTAGCGGAGTCAACGTGCAACCACGGCCAGGGAGCCGTGGACTGTTCGAAGGATTGTCCCATAGAAGAACCTTCTCCTCGAGGACACATGGAAGATCAACAAGCATGGCCTTTTCCCAAGCCTGTTTAAGCACCGTCTTGAAAAAGTTGGTGCAGGAAGCACCGAGTCTTGCGGTGGTGAGGACGTCGGAGCGGCGTGCGACTTATCCCAGAGGATCGTCATCCAAGGTCTCCCAACCCCGACAAGGAGGAGAACTGCCTGGCGAATCCATGGGAGCAGCGACGAACTGCTTTCTCTTCGGGGGGGAGGGGAACTAGCGAGGAGGAGATAAGAGCGTAGTAACCGCAGGGCCTCGTCCCTTCCAACTGTAGATCGTTCCTTAGCGAAGGGGTGAGGCTACTATTTACTACTAGTACTAACATTATGGAACGTTATGGGATTGCATTTACTGTAAATAATAGCACCAGTAATAAATTTTTGGCACTAGGTAGTAGTTTTTGGCGTGGATTAAGAAATTTTGGGTCTCTTTTTCCTATTTTTTGTACACGCCAACTAGTGTCAAAAAACGTCTTACATTATGTGACGAAGGAGTACGTACTCGTACTGTAGCAGTACTAGTACTACTTTTTCTCAACTAGTAGTGCGATGTACTATACTTCTAGTCTAGTCTAGTATAGTGCACCAGTTTTGAACTCTTGAATCACAGGGCCAAGGAGCTACAGTTGGAAGTGGAGGGTACTACTATTCTCTAGAATCATCGCTGTACTATCAATGCAGGGAAAGTACACCTGCATAGTGGCCTAGTGGGTACTCTCGGTGCTCTATTCAGCCGCTCCTCTCACGTAGCTGGCCTACTCACCCGCTCCTCTCACGCACACACTAGCAGCCTGTTTATCAGCTACAGTTACTGCGGGGGCAGAACATTTGAGTTATTTGATACAGCGAGACTAGGCTTTTCGCTTCCATTTGTGGAGGTGTAATGGATCTCGTCGAACTTTGTTAGTAGTTCCTTCTTTATGAATGAGATGAAGCAAAGCTTTTGCCTCCGTTTCAAAAAAAACGTCAAGAGGAATTTCTTTTATAGTAGAGCCGATAATGGAGTGAAGTCCATGCGTGCAACGCCACAAGCTACAGAGTAGTAGTAGAGCACTTTACGTACAGAGCCATATTGCACAGTTCCCAATGCCCCGCCAGGCTTTTCTGGCTCCTCAGGCTTAATTGGGAGGCGCTAGTTTAAATTTAAATATGCTACTAGCTGATGAGGAAGCTGCAAGCGAGGTGTGGCTAGGGCGAGCACGCGAGCCACGGGATGCTAGGAAGGAAAACCCGTTCATGTGGCTAGGCTATCCAGTGCACCCAGATTGTGGTGCCGCACGTCCGTTTGACTTCAAAACTCAAACTACCCGTGTAAAATATTGGCTCGCAACGAAATTACTATTTAAACAAAAGGCCGCCCACTACAAGGATACCCCCTATAAAGCAACACATATTCTACAACGTTTTGACTATAAGTTGCAAAATCCACAAGAGATACGCATATAAGCGTTGCGGCATATCCATTGTACACTTGCAGCTCACGGCCATAGTGCCGTACATAGATTGCAACAGATCTTATATGTTGCCATGTAGGTGTTGTAAATTATATCTGTTATAAGACTGCAAATATACATAATTAAAAACTAAAATTAACTAGAGACGCTGGTACACATAAGGAACGTGGCGCCAAAATCTGTGCTGACCGTTCGAGCAAGGTGAGTACTAGGCGCCAGTGCGCCGGCCCAACTTTGGGCCGGTCGTACCAGCAGCGTCCTAGCAGCGTCCGATCGAACAACTCATAGCCGTACGATTCTTTCCTTTTCTTTCACCAGGCGTCTTCTTCCTTTAAAAAAAACTTCCAGCATGCTGCCATGGATGAGCGATGCGCCCAGCCAGAAAGTACCGCCCCGATGCGCTCGCCTGCAGCCGCCCTCCCTGCTGGTCGTCGTCGTCGCTGCCGGCCGCAGTCGTTGCCGCCGGCCGCTGCCATGGTGGAAGCAAAAACAAAAGCTGGATCCAGCTAAAACAGAACATGGTGGAAGCAAAATTTGAAGTTGTTTCCAGTAAAAAATTATGGCGGTAGCAAAATAATTTGCTGGATCCAAACTTCTGATGATGCATGTGCTAGCAGTCAGGGTGGCTGGCTGCATCATCTCTGCGTCTCCAGCTCGCCGGGTTCGAGTGCCAAGCAGCAAAAAATCAGGAAGCAACAAAAATCTTCCAGCAAAAAACTTCACCCCGGGATGGAAGTTCGGTGATCGGTTGAAGCAAAATCAGAAAATGCTTCTAGCAAAAACAAACTTAGGTGACAACAAAAACGACATGAGCATTTGAGAGCTCTGCATCCGATGAAGCAAAAAATTATCTTGGTTCCAGCAAAAAAAATACACCGGTTCCAGCAAAAACAAAAAATTGGTTCAGCAAAAAATGGCCACCCTCTCTTGCAGCTCCCCCAGTAGCCGGTTGCAGCTCCGGCGTGCACGATTGCAGCTCCCGACGTTCGAACTGCGTTGGATACAACACTCCTTGCTGCTCGATGTAGCTTCCCCGGCGAGGCACCGACCTTGTAGCACATCCACCAGCTGGTTGCAGCAGACAGGGGCACCAGTTCCAGCAAAAAACGAAGATGTTCATAAAAAACGAATGGGGATGGTAGCAAAAAACAAAGGGATTGTAGCAAAACAAAATGGTTGATCCAGCAAAAAAAAATACCCGGTTCCAGCAAAGCCCCTCGGTTCCAGCAAAAACTCGCCGCCGCCGCCGTCGCCGTGGGCGGGTGCAGCTTGGCCATGGCGACCGAAACACCCTGGCTACGACGGCCATGGAGAGGGCGCGTGTCCAGCTACCGGTGGAGGCGGACAAGGCGACGAGCGTCACAGCCATGGAGAGGTAGGAGCCGCACGAGCACCATGGAAGGAGTTGCTCGCCGGAGGGATGGTCGTGCCATGACTGACGAGATTGGAATTGGGAGGAGAGAGACTTGAGGGGAACGAATGGCTGTAGTGTGTTCTGAAGAGATAAGATGAAGAGGTAGGCGGTGGGTGGATCCAAATGCTCACGTAGTCATGTGGAGAGAAAAACTAAGCGAGCAACGCGGTGCGCCGGCCGTCTCCAAACGTTTTCCTTCGAGCAAAAACCAAGTCGCGCGTAGTCCCTTCCCTTTATTCTCCGATCCAGATCATTCTCCGATCCAGATCAGTGACGGAGGCACAGTGGGCCACCCTCCACCCTGGAATTTTGGCCCGGCCTGTTTACCACATAGGTTTTTTTAGACACGTAGGTAATAAGAGATGGGCTTAGAGAAAAAATAAGCCTAGTATCGTCGTCCCAAAGCGAACGCAGCCCCGCACGTTCAGTCAACCCAGTTTGTTCGTTTTCTCTAGCCTCGCGAATACTCGACCCGCCGCCAGGAGCCAGCTGAGCCGCCTGCCTCGCCGTCCCTGCCCGGTCGCCCGGAGTGACTGGCAGACCGCCCGAGACCCTGACCAGCCTGACGGCTGACGGCCGCGACCTGCCTCTGCCTACCCGGCTTGGCGCCCGACCGGTTGCTGTCCGCGCAGGCGCGCACGGCGCACCACCGCGCAAGAGCGCGCCCTGCTGACCGGACTGCCGGAGCAGCCCACTCCCAGTCCGCTCAGCGCTCGCCTTAGTCGCTGATCCTCCGGTCCTTTACATCCCCATCCCCTGCTCAGCTCGGAAAGGTACCTCATCGCGGGTCACCTGATCTCTGAAGTCTGAACCTCCATGCTTTGGACGAAATTACATGAAACTTATATGCATTAATATTTGTTATTTTTATGCAGTGTGCAATGGATTTAGAATCCACCAAATTTCTATTGCAATTTCCTAGAGAAAGTACCCAGTACTCAGCTGGTGTAGATGAATTCCTAGAGTTTGCATATAAATATACGAGCAGATACAATGAATGATCCGATGTCCATGTGAAGTTTGTGTTCACAATTTAGTACTATCAAGGGATGATGTCTGTGACCATTTGATGTGGAATGTAATGCTTTTGAGCTATGACACAGTAGCTCAATAAAGGTCAGCTTCCAGTGTGATTCTGTTATTTACATTCTTAGTATCACTGCTGCCACTTATGTCATTTTGGACATGAAACTTACAACTCTATTGCTCCTGTAAGCAGGTTTGATGGACAAAGAAAGTCACTGATCTGAAAATGTGGAGCTTATAGTTAAAGTGACGAATTCATTACTGTTATTTGATTTTTTTTCTTTTATGTCCATGTACTTTATAATTCGGACAAGAAGATTTATAGGTGTGACTGGCCTAAAGTGTCAATACTTGATCCCAAATATGTTGGTGTTGGACTGTTGGTCATTCTGTTTCCTACACATTCTTACACATGTTCATATATTAACTACATCCGGGTTGTTGCTTATCTCATAAACATCATAGAAGTGTTCAATTGGCTGGTTCCACGAACTCGATCAATACATTGGTGTTGGTTGTCTTCTTGCCAATATATCACAAGGGCACCTCTAACTTGGAAGGGAACAACAGTAGAGTGCTAGTGTTAATCTATTTGCACCAGATTAATGTAGCTTTAGCTTTTCTTCAGTTAGCTGTAGCGTTTCTTCAGTTGACTGTAGCTTTTCTTCAGTTAGCACGGAAAAGACACTGTTCAGCACGTCGCTAATACTGCCTTGTGCCGTGCGTGTCTCTGTTCTGGTGTGTTGCATAAGGACATCTCCAACACTTGACCTCTAAAACGGACACCGCATCTGTGGACCGGTCCGGACTGGTGTACGGGCAATGATACGGAGCCGGCCATTCAAAGCATACCGCAAAATGTTTGGTCACATTCCGAACAAATTTAAGAAAAAAATTGATACAAATTTAAACAAATTGATGATTTTATTTAAACTTAAATATTATTTTTGGCATAAAACCAGATTGTATTTTGCCCGGTGAAATTAAAACTTCAATAAATCTAACCTACCTTATACTTGATGGTGACCTAGTATACCTGGCCGGGCTGGCCGACAACACCTCTGTCGCCGTCGGCGGTTTCGGGTTTCTAGCGGCGGAAGGGCGCATGGTAGCAACAGGGCATCCCGACTGCCGTTTGGCGCTCGCGGATAATCCTGTTTGCTTGCAGCTGCGCCGCGCACAGTGCGGCTGCGGCCACCGCGGAAATGGGCGCGGGAAACAGGGACGGCAGGACTTAATGGAGGGGGCAGCGTGGTGGTCTCACTTAGAGACCACTGCTTGCCATACTTCAGCGTCTCCTTGTCGAGACGGTAGAGACAATGCTTTCTTGTCTCCGTTGTGGTCTTCGATAGGTCGATGACCCAGGCCCTTGCGTCCAGGCTCCTCATCAGACTTGGCGAATATGAAGCGACGCGTCGCGTTGCGCCACTCCTGCCTCGCCACCCTCTCCTCGGCCAACACGATGGCCCACGACGAGGATTTGTCACCGCCCTGACCACCGAGGTAGTGAAGGAGGCGGTCGTGCATCTTCGACATCGCCAACGACACCTCCTCCTTGATGAGCCCGTCGTGCTTGTTGTGACAATGCGGTGAGGCCA
>NC_041389.1:187669052-187730310 GCF_002162155.2 Triticum dicoccoides
GCGGTTGCATGGGGGGAGGGGGAGGGAGGGGACATCGGCTCCACGGACCAGTACCGCGTTGGATGGTAAAATGTGCTCGGAAAGCTAGATGTGGACGGATGCGGGCGGTTCAGAGGTCTGGTTGAAGATGCGCTTAGACCTCATATGTGTGCGTGCACAAACTTTAGAAATTTTTGCTTTTGACTTCATGTCATGAAACACTAAATTAATACTATCTCCATGAAAACTAGTGATTTTGGATGACAGCTGGTGATATTGAATATGATGGAGGACAACTAGTGATCTTGTGAAAATTATACATGTAGGTCAGAAAATGGAAGCTAAGAAATTTGTTGTGTATTGGATTAACTTTGTTCTATTGTTTGAGCAATAGAATTTATTTTCACTTCAACCATATTGCACTGAATTCGTACAAACATAGAAGCGATGAATTTGTACAAACATAGAAGAAGCACGTTCTATTTAGCACAAATATATGCACAACTGCCTGTCACGGTCTAGATGATAATAACAAAATTTATAATTTATTTCTCTCCAAATTGTTAGACTCCCTCGTATTTCTTTTTTGGTTTCGCTCCAATTTTCCCTTTCCCTCCGTTCGCTCCCGCCAATAGCGATTAATCTGGCAAAAAAAAATAAAAATAAGTACGCGCTTCATGACCATGCCCCCCACCTGTCATAGGAATCCAAGCACGGAGACAAACATCGGTCAAACAGATCGTGATGAGGTAACTGCGCAAATAAAATCGGAAACCTCCCCCCAATATCAGCACGGTTCCCTTCCCCGTCTCTGGATTCATCGCATGCCCGGCGGCCGGTGGCGGAGGCATCATGACGACCTGAGCAAGGTTAGTTGCCGATCTATTCTCCCACAATTCATCCTCTGTTGGTCCCTACTCTACAGATCTGTGCTCTAAATCAGTTCACATATCTCTTCCCAGGCAAATCCGGCTGGTAGATTCTCCAAATCCGGCTGGTTCATGGTGGCAAGAATCCTACGAGTTCATCTAGTCAGTGTTCTGCTCCTTATATATCCCATCCCATCGCTGCAATTCATGCCCTACGTATTGGTTCTAAGCTGTTTTTTCACCCACCAGTCAATATACAGAGAGATCACGATTCTAGTTTAATCTGAAATTGATTCATACGTTCAGAAGTGCATGCCAAAAACAGATGTTCAGAATACTAGATCTTTCTTGGTAAGAAAGAGTAGTAAAAAAGAATGACGTACAATGAGTTGTAACGTAACACATAATGAAAATAAACATAATAAATTGGGTTAATGATGGTCTGAAACATGACATTGTTATGCTCCGCCAAATTCCTATTGTCCTCTCAGTTTGAAGGGTGAAGTGTATAAACTGGACACCGGTTAAAAGAACAGAAACCTTGCTGATCTGCTGATCAAATGGAAAAAAGTACTCACTGGGGGAAGACTGATAATGTATTATAACTTCAGAGCCAAACCACATACTTTTCCTGTTGCAACATCAACTACAGTAGAAATCTCAAGTTGTGGAAACAATTATTTGAGGTGTCCATATGATAACTTCAGGCTTCACCTACATATTATAAACATAAAGATTTGCTTAGTAAGGGAAAAGAGAAGATGTGCTCTGGACTTTGATATGAATTGAATGATCGCTAAAGAAGACAGTAGAAAGTAAAACCCATCACACATCATTGACCATAACAAGTGGAGATAGATGGTTACAACCTTACAAGGAAGCACAATATCAACATTTCAGAAGATTCTAACCCTAGTCGAGAGCCAAGTGTTACAGGGTCCAAGTTCCTCCACCCCAAGCTATATGCTATTTATCCAAATATAAGGTCATACATCAAGAGTATTCATACAAAAAAGTTCTTCCAAAACTAATATTCAGGAGAGTTCAGTTTATAGTAAAAAAATGCATATCCGATTTCCCATCTTACCAGTGTTATCCAGTCATTTGATGTTTCTACTTCATGTCTATTCCAGAATACACATTTAACTTCGGTGGAGGATATACCAAATGAAGGTATGCTAGCTTTTTGAGTTGAAATGGAAAAATACGTCTAGAAAAGAAAATTCAAGATGCTAAAATCATGCAACTAGAAGAGAAGATGAGAAGAATGGAAAGACAACCAAATAAGGTAAATTTCTATCAACTGTAACCTTCATTTATTTTGTGGGATAACCTTTCTGTATTTCTATCATAGGAAATTTCAGATCCAATGGCTACAAGCCTACAAGTTGGCTTGAACCTTCGGTTCATGGACATAATTCAAACAGAAAAGTTTGTATCGTGACACAGTACACAATAAAATTCATCAAATTTCCCTCCAAAAATTATGGTCTCAACTAATATTTGTGTTATGCTATCAGTAGAGTGTGCTTGCTCCTTCTGTTGATGGACCCCGACTTGTTAAAAATGACTACAGAACAAGCCAAGTGGTTTAAATGGTGCAGATTTGCAAGCATCAAACAACCATTCTGTTCTAGATAAGGTTTGTCTACTTGAGTACTCTTTGGAACCTGTTATTGTTGAGGAATAATTTGTTACGCTTGCACCTTTTTGAATTTACATATACAATACCCATAACTTGATGTGTATCATTGTATCCTAGAACAAAGAAAATATGGTTCATAATGGTGGCAGTGCACGACCACTAGAAAAATGTTCTGCTGCACACAAGGTATCTTCATAGTCTCATATACAAAATTATGATCACACTATAGTGCTCCCATGTTTATGTGTTTACTTGTTGCTATCAGAATGTTATCCAGAACAAAGAAACTTTTGATTAGAATTTTAGTGCACGGCAAGGGGAAATAAATTCCGTTGCACATAAGGTATATTTGCATTACCATATACACACAATATTTTCAATATATATTGCTTCGATGGTTATTATGTATCTACTGGTCGTCTTGCTATCAGACTGATGTTGAGAACAAAGAAACTTTGCTTGAGAATGTCAGCACACGCCAGGGAAAACTTATACTGCAAACAAGCAGGTATCTTTTCATAATCACATACAAATTTGTGTGCAAACTATAGTATTAGCTTGTTTATTTGTTTATTACTTCTTCTTTGCCATCATACTATTGTCCGGAGCAAAAAAAGAACAAAACGTGCTAATGTATGCAGTAAGACTGCACAAAGTGGATTGCTGAGTTGGTTGGGTGTTGTGAACTATTTGTAAGAGTGCTCAAATTCATTTCATATGTTCCCTTGTTTTGTTTTTGTTTTTTCATGGGTGATGAGGATGATTCTTCCAATGGTAACTTTGATTTTCTCTAACAGGTATGAACTAAAGTATTGTTGAAGAGCCTGAAAAAGGATGTAGCTCTTTCTACAACTGTAAGTTATGATCCTAAATTCAAACATGATGGTGCTGAAATTATAAAAGAATTTTCTGCTGTGCATATTGATGTGGCACTTGTGAAAACTGAATTTGGTATGGAGATGCAAAAACTGCCATACTCTTGCTAATGTAGAAAAAAAACAAAGCTTGCATGGCATTCAACCTTTGTACGTGACTAATATCTTGCCTCTATTACTACTTGCATCATGTCAATGCATTGTGTTAACAGTTCATTTTGTTTTATTGTTTGTAGATTCAAGAGATAAATGGACGAGTATATGGGTGCGTGGCAAGTATACTGCAATGGTGATGTCAATGTTTCGGTTCATGTTGATGATGATGATGGATGCTTTGAGTTTCGTTTATGTTGTAGGAATGGCAGTCCTGCTGGATGTTTTTCCTCGGTTAAATTTTAGTTAAGTTTTCGGGATGTTGATGGATGCTATCAGTTTAAGTTTTGCTGTCAAGAAAATAGATAGATTATGCATCACATTTGGATGATGTTCCTCTTGTAATATCCACTATTGTAATCCAACAATTTTATCTAATATATGATTTCTTACTCTTGTGAGTATATTCTCTTGTTTTTCGTTCACTTGAAAAACATAATTATCATCTTTACGTGGAGCATTTAATTTAATTGCTAGAAATATATATGTGATTTCGATTCCTATACATTAAGCACCAACATATAGAAGTGTTGTAGAAGTTTGTTTTATTTGTTGTAGTCTTGCAACAGTCTGTTTTACCAACGGCGGTATAAGCGTTGCATTGTGCGCTAGCAACACTGGATAAGGCTACACATCCAAAACCCTTGGTAAAGACACTGGCAACGCATATATGGACATTTAGATACGGAAAAATGCGTTGCTATACGGGGGTTCCTGTTGTAGTGGCCGTGCGTTCGGCTGGGATCGAACCCACAAAACGAGGTATACACTCCCGCGACCACTAGTAGTACTCGCTGGAGTACAACGCAACCTAGAATCACCTTTTGTCGCCAGTAGTACGTACATTGTTCCTTACAAGAAACCCCTAATAATGCAAGAAACCACTAAAATGCCAAGAAACTACTACCACTTGCATACGTGGCAGACTTAAGATAAGACTACCTTATCAACCATTGTACATGCTCTTACCAACCAGCCCTACCAAGAAACGACTACTCTACAAAGTGCCGTTATAGGCACGTTTCAACCCATGGCCCTGTTTGGATACATTTGTTGTCAATCTAACCCTGCCATCCAAACACCACTTTGGTTAGAGTAAGTTCAGGGTTAGAATCTAACTCTAACCTCTGACAGGGCCCTTGTCGCCCATTAAGTCAACACCTTCTATTCGACCGGGCGTTATGACTTGTGGGACCTACATGTCAGTCTGCACAAAAATCCCCGAGTGACCTCCTACCTCCGGCCCGTCCACCTAGTCATCCTCGGCCATGGGATGCAGCTACCGCCGCCGGCAGAAGGCGAGGTCAAAACCGCCGGCGGTGCGGAGCCCATGTTGTGGCAGCCCGGATGCCAGCTCCGTCCAGCTGCTTCTCTGCAAGGTTTGCTAGCTAGATTGGCACGGCAGCGCGGCGGCTTCCTCGCACGCGCCGCGCTAAGGCCAACCATCTGGCTCGAGCGAAGGCCAGCGCGGCGGCTTGCTCGCTCGTGAGTCACGCTCGGGCCAGGCTGCCAACCCGTGCGGAGGCCAGCGCGGCGTCCGGCCCGTCCGGCAGAGCGGTGACCAACTCGCTCATCACCGACGCCACCGACGAACATGCATCAGTACTGTTTGAAGTAATGTTCAGGAAGAATAATGATTTGAGGGGGAATAACAAGATAGAAGGTCAGATGTGGGTCCCTCGTGTCAAAGATCAAACATAATGTGTTGGTTTAAGCTGCCTCGTCAACACGGACGTGTGGGCCAACCCTGTCATAAATGGGTTTAAACGAACCTAATCGGTAGGAGTACTAGGTAGTAGTTTTTGGCGTAGATTAAGAAATTTTGGGTATGTTTTTGCTATTTTTTGCAGAATAGATTCTTCCTAGGGCTGGTTGAAGGTGGTAGTTTTTTGTTGAATACTCTACATATTGTAAGTAGGAGTGGAAGTTAAGCTTTGGAAGCCAATAAGCAAGGCTAGTTACATAGTGCATATGTGTACATGATTGAAACTAAATATCAACCTTGAGTGACTAATATCTTGATAGAAAACTCGAAACTATGAAATACTAGGAAAATAAATGCAAGGCTGGAAATACTAGCAATGTTCATGTGCGTTGCAACGAATCATAATTAGAATAATACTTATTCACAAACTTGATACAAAACACTCTAATTTTGATATACATATGTCACTAGAAATATATTATGTTTCAATTAGAATATATTCCTTGGGCTGTTTTGGTGAGGTCAGGGAGGGATGTGGTTGGTTTTAAGATACTAATTATGGGTTTTTCTGCAAATTGGTAGACAAGTGGGATGTTGGTGAGAAAAGGCAACAAACTTACCTCACAGTCGTTAGATGTAGATCTAATGGTCAGAAACGACGGATGGCAGACACACCATCATCACCAACTTAGTCTTCTGTAGGAGTACTAGCAAGATCCGTGCATTGCACGGAACATCAAGATGCATTTATTTATAAAACACTTGTTGTGATTGACCCTTGCGGGAGTTATCCCATGTGTAAAAACTAATGATATCTCGAGAAATATGAGATAAGGTGAAGAGGAGTGGGGTGTGGTGGTGATTGGTGGTCGGACTGAGCGGAGGCATGGGGATTGATGACGCGGCAGCGGCCACCAAGCTAGTTTGTTCCAGAGGCTTCCTTTCTTAATTGCTCAACAATGAGGTTTGTTGGAGATAAGGATGAACGAGGGATGGCCTTGTCTGGAAATGTGGAGAGGGGTGCAGGTATATTTTAGTTTAATTTCCATCCGTCAGATATAGATCGGACGGTCTATATTGCAAGATGGCACACGTACCATCATCACCAACTCGGTTTTTTATAAGAGAAGAAATATAAGTATGGAGATACAAACGTATTATCGATACTTGCTTCCGTAAACTAGCATCTACATTCTATTCAACACCTCTACATGTGGGGCCTTAGCACAATGACTTCTCGACTGTGTAAAACAAAGATTTTCCCGTCGCCGATAAGGAGGGGGTGATGGCGGCGCGATTTTTGGCTTGCTCTAGTCCTAGTAGTGATACTAGCTGGTCTAAGCACGTGTAGATTTATTCTTTTTCACGTCTCGTGTTCACCGTACTGCCACGACTGTTGATGAATAGACGGTAAGTTATTCAGGGGGAAACCCTTGTTGAGCGTGTTTGCAAGAGAGAGAGACAGTGTGCATGTTTGATATGTTAGAGACTGAGGCAATGATAACAGATTCTTTGTGTCTATGTGTGTGGAGGATAGAGAGAGACATGTACATGGGGCTTTGTGTTGTCTGACGTGGAGACACATATACATAATTAGAGAGTAGGTGTGTGAGATACACATGCGGACATGGGGAGAGACGAGGATCCAGATAAATGGGTGTTTGTGCGTGTCTGTGTGTGTTTGTGCACGCGTTTGTGTTTGAGAGGGAGTGTGTGTATGTGGAGTAGAGAGACCACTAATGATGTAAACCTAGTATAAGGGAATGGGGAATGGTGTGACATGTGTAGTAGTGGGATAGCATGGGTGCGGGCGGGGGGAGCAGACTATTTGGAAGAGACATCGAGTGTGTGTGTGGGAGAGGGGTGTGAGAGCGTGCGCGCGCGCGAGAGAGAGCTAGAGATGGAGAGAGAGCGAGAGAGGAAGAGAGGGGGCGAGAGGGGTCGTTTGTGTCCATAAATGGCGTATAGATAGGGAGACAATGTTGATGTTGTTCGAAATTGGCCTATTACGGAGACGCAAGGGAAGCGAGTCATCGTGTGTGTGATAGGGACTTCATGAGAGATCTAGAATAGATGGTGTAGAGAACAATGTGCGAAATTGACAATGATGATACATTAGGGAGCTATGGAAAGAGCCACGATATATATGTATACAGGGAAGGAGCTAGGGCGGGTCCGCATGTGGGAGAGATAGAAAGAGGAGAGTGGTGCACAAGGAGACAAAGTGTGCTTGTTTGCAGTGGGGGTGGTGTGTGAGGTGAGTGCGCGAGAACCACATAACTAGGGAGATAGACGTTTGGGGGCGACGTTTTGTGTGTATGGGAAATATACACTCTACATAGTGCTCGTGCTTGGGAAAGAGAGATAGCGGGAGACCTAGAGAGTGAGGGAAGAGATGTGTGCATGCCCGAGAGACAAAGTGATATAAACCTATATTGGGGTCCAAACTTTAGAAGAGAGATGGGTGTTAATGTGCTCGTGTGTTGGTGTTTGGGGGAGAGAACGACTTCTCTATGTGTGTGTGGGGGGGATGAGGGGGGGGGGTTGGCTTCAAATAAAGAGTGAGGTGTCTATATTTGAGGGACTTTAGCGTAATTGAGATATTATGCACTCATGGTTGATCAATTTGTTTCATAGTTTGGACTATGAGATAACGGTACTTTTGAACATGCGTGATATACCTTGATGTACCAGAATTACAAACCTAAGATTGGAATTTTGGAATTCGACTCCATCATTAGCTTTTGTAATTAATTTAAACGGAGGTACATTTTTTAAGCCGGGATTTTGTGATTTCAAATTCATATATCAAACCTAGAGATATACACATATGAGCATGTTCAAACTTTATAATCATCCACTTTATTCATACACATACACATTTTTGCTTTTTTCATCATATTTAGGATAAACACATTTGGAATTTCATTTGAATTGGACCGTATGATGGTATTGGCTTGTAGTAGCTCAATGATCCATATTTGAATTGAATGGACAATCTAAGTTTCGAGTTGGAGACATTGATTTTCAAAACTTGCACTTTTTTTGCGTGCAAAACAAATAAAGTGTCGGCCATGATATCATAGTCGGCCATACAAGATCAGAACACTTATAATTTTAGGCGCCAAAAGCTTTTAAACTTCCCGCTCACATCGAAATATCAGGCGCCCGAAAGTTTAGCCCTACGATATTCCTGTTTTACCCCTGCCACATGAACGGAAAAGGGCTGCTTTGGTAACCTCATGGTTTTCCCGTCTTTGCCCCAACATTCTTCCCCAGAGCCCCTCCCCTTCCCCTCCCCGACCCCCCCAACCACGGCAAGCCGCCGAATCTAGTCTTCCGCCGCAGCGGTGGACCTCACACACCGCCGGATCTACCTTCCGCACCTTGGAACCCCCAGCTGCCAACTCACCACTTCACCGGAGCTGCTTCAGGGACTGGCTTGTCCACCGCTCCAGATCTCCTTGACCACCATCATGGTCCACTGCACCGGATCTGCTTAACCGGCGCCCTCATCCACCACAGTGTAGGCCCCTCACTGACTCCCTCGTCCACCCCTTCGCTGGCCCTTCATACAAGCCCTCGTTCGCCGCAACAGATCTGCCTCACCGAAAGCACTGTACAACGCGCCCGCCGAAGCCTTCGTCCACTGCACCGGACCCGCTCCATGGACGCCATATTCAACTCCACCGGCCCTGCTTTACCGACGCCGCAGCCTCATCAGGTTATTTCGATTTGTACTCCTTCAGTTTTTCTCTTTATCATGCAACTATTCAAATACCACAGATGAGCTTTCTTGTATGTCGACAGGCGCCGCAACCGTAGCATCGGAGCCGCTTCAGCGATGGCGACAGCCGGCCCAAACTCAACCGCAACACGAGCACCATCGACGATCCTTAGCTATCAAGTATGACAATGATACCCATACGCTGCCGAGAATCAGGTACTATTATCCAACGACCGGTGCCTACGTTCACTTTCCTAGCATAAGCACCGCACCTTTGAATTTCTTCAGGGCATCATTCATTTTTTCATGAGACGTGTTATTCTGCTTGCACTTGTAGGGCCATAATTCCGGCAGCGAACATGTTACATGTGCTAAATTACATACCAGTGCACATATAGTTAATATGCTTTAGTTTTGTCCTAAGTACTCCCTCCGTTCCAAAATAGATGACTCAACTTTGTACTAACTTTGTACTAACTTTGTACTGAAGTTAGTACAAAGTTGAGTCATCTATTTTTGAACGGAGGGAGTATTACTGTACTTCCTAGATATCACTGCCTACTATTTTACTTCTTGAATGCTATATTTATGATAATGGTGTCGTTCTGAAGCCACCTGTTGGTTCCATCAGACTGCTTAATGTTGTCTATGCTTAATTACACATCAGCAAACTAGCATGTGGTTCCGCTGCTTTTTGTTCGTTTTACCCTACATTTTCTGATGCTAGCTATTACATCACTACTCCGAGCCTCTGTTGATTACTTGTTTGTGTGTTCTTGATCTTCCCAAGTTGCATGACTAATTTGATGCTTCTATTAGTTATGGAGCTGCCAACCCCATCAAGCAAAATATTTGTTCTTTTGGGGCTGGCACCTCGAAGAAGCATAAAAATAGAGGGAAGCAGATATATTGTCGTGTATGCACACACCCTTCTTTCATTAGTTTAGATGAACTATTGATGATCAATTCGGACCAGTGCATGCGATTAATATTAATTTTACCTAAATAGAGGGTGCAGAATAAACTACAACGACTAGATTTGCAACCACGGGATGCTGACGATATCTTCAAAGAACATTGCAACAGCAGCGAGGCTTCACAGTAACATATGGTAAGCCAGTGTGTTTTAGTACATGTGAAATATAATGCCAGTGGGCTGCTTTCTTGTCTTGTGCCCTCAACCTGTAATCCTACCGAATTACAAATAGTTCTGTTCTCTGCTTTGCTATATTGCTTGATTCGAATGCTCGTTTGTTGTTACTCTATACCTGAGTTGGCCAATATGTCAGCAGTGCCTGCTCTACTATCGTAAAGAAATGCATGCCTATTTCATTTGAGTCCTTAACTTTTCCTCTCAACTTCATCACAAGACTGTCTTCGTAGTTTATATGAGGCCACACTGTTAAGTGCTTTCTCAGATTATTTCAACTGCTTAGATGCCTTGGAAACTTAAATATAGCGGTGGTACACTCCCTTTCAACTAGGGATGTCAACTGGGTCCCGTTTAATCCCGATTAAAGTCCACTAGTGGTATGATAGTTCAAAACAGTTTTTGTTTTTTGAGGAAAATGAACTAGGGAGCTAGCAAAAACTAACTAGATGGGACTGGCGGATGTCGTTTATTTGCCACTTACATCCCTAGTTTCATCTTACCATTTTAATTTCTTTTCGGCTGATGCTGCTTCGAACCATTTAAATATAGCTTGCCATGCTCGGCAATAATTCCACTATTGTTTACCATGTAAGCTTACTGCCTAGATCATACAATAACTATTTCTTAGTTATGTCTAGCGGAAACCTTTCAGGATGCCGTTCACACTAGGACACAATGTACAACCCCAGAATCTATTTGTGGAAGCAGTGCGCCATCCATGTTACCAGATGGTAGCAGTTCAGAGGCAACACTGCCAGAGAGCAGTCTGAGCACAAATATTATAGTGCTTGAGGCTCTACTAGAGGCAGAAAGAGATGGTGTGGCTGCCATGAATGAGGTATCTTTATCTTGAGGCTGGAAATTACGGAATTAGCAGCACACATTATGCAAGCAACCCAAGAATTGGAGGAAGTAAGAATGTTGCATTTGAAGACGGAGGAGGTCCTGCTGTTTCTACTATCTGAAGCCCAAGGTAATCCCGGTTCTGCTTTAGATACCAGTTGAAATTGTCATTAGATTATTGTACCTGCATGTCGTGTCATGTCTCTGAATGGATTTTGTTGCAAGACCCCCGATGTTGTCCATGTGTTGTAATGATCCGATTTTTTAGGCGAGGTAATCCTTAGTACTTGTATGATTGACATAAGGTGAACTGTTTTTCGTGTGAGCATATTGTATTGGATGAAATAACTGTTTGACTCAGAGTGAATCCAACCTACTGAATTCGAAGATTACGACATTTCTAAATCATAACCATATATAAAGGTGGAATAAATCTTTGTTGTGGTTTTGAAGAAATAAATAACAAAACGTAGAACTATCTGTGGATATTCGTATCTAATACAAATTGGATTTGAATTTAGTTTGCCAGGGCCCAGGGAAAACGTGAATGCTAATTCTCCCAAGTTTTGAACGAAGCGGCTAAACACCCGCTAAAATTTGTGGGCTGCCCGAAGCAAGTGGTTGCGAGATGGAAATTACTATCTACCCTGACACTTGACATCCTTATTGACCAGATTTACACTACTGTCGATAGGGGTAGACTAGTAACTTCAATCAGACGTGACACGACGGCCTCTGAGCCCATTCAGAGACGGTGGGCGCCAAACGTGGGCAGCAAAACACATTTGATTCAAGCTCATCTGAAAGACATGTGTCTCTTCCTCCATTTCCCCATTCATACACGGTGGGCGGCAAAACAAACTCTCCTCGTCTGAAATCGATGTAGGCTAATATTTTAAATAGGGGCAGATGTGTAACTTCCCTCAGACGTGACACAACAGCCCTACCTGTCAGCCCCGTTCATACACCGTGGGCGCCAACCATGGGCGGCAAAACACCCTCTCCTCGCCCGAAATAGTTACCGGCAAATATTTGGGAGATGCGAGATTACCGTCCTATCCCCAACCGACGCGATGTCCGAAATTTTAAACGGGGGATAAGTTCGTAACTTTCCCACATTTCAGACAAGCGCGTCCCGAAGTTTGAGATCCCCCCTCCCTCCATTTCCCCATTCATACACCGTTGGTGGCACGACAACCTCCGCACTGCGGCCAGCCTCATCCGTCCGCCACCCCATCCTCCACCTTGCCGGAGCCGCTACCCCTACCCCGTCGTCCACTACAAGAGATGGACATCTCTCATCCATGGCACTGGACCAGGATCCTTTCATCGCCTCCTCTCGCTTCATCGGCGCCGTTGTCCACCTTGCCGTTGCCGCTCCTACGACCGCCTCGTCCACGGCAACAGGATTTATCCCCCGACCCGGACGTCTACCGTCTAAAGTCTTCTTCCCCGCCGCCGACAGCCATCGCACCCGCAACACCCTGAACGTATCAGCATAGGCCTACACAGCGTTGCAAGAGAGGTGCTACTCTTCCATATGTGCTTAAGTTATTGATCTCACCTGGAAAATAGATCGTAATTTGTTTACTGTACTTTTCCTGTCCGTACCAAATCGTAGTGGCTAGTTGAAAGCAAACATTGGTAACGAAGTAGCTTTGTCCGGTTTGCACCTTCAGATCCGCCATGGCACATGCACTATACTCATAAAGCTTATGGTTTTCCCCCTTTATATTCATTACCATCATCGTAGGTGCTTCGTGTCGTGCTAGCACTGCTCCTCAAGACCTCAACCCAAAGCTTACGTGTTGAAATACGAATCTGATATGATGCTCATATCACTAAAACAGAAAATGTTTAATTGGTCACCTAATGTTCCTATATTCGTTTCGAAAAGCATGTGCGCCACCCACTAGTCCAGCTAGTTCCACTTTCCTGATTTTTCTCTTGATGCTTAGAGGTTTCCCCTTTTTCTATTCTACTATGATCTGCGTAGGTGCTTTCTGTCATACTAGCATTACTCCACCCTTCAATCTAAACAACACAACACTCAAATTTGAAAGCTTAGTTGTTCAAATGTGATTGTGATATGATATTGATATTAGTTAACCGACACATTTAATTGGTTAGCTAAAGGTCCCACTTGAGTTTCCAAATGCATGTCGTGACATATAGAGAGACAACATAATTGCATTTCTTTGTCACTGGTTGACCGTACTTTCTTGACCATACCAAATCTTAGTTGTTATTTCAAAGCAAACATTGGTTGCTAACTACCCTTTGCGCGTTTTGCAGCTTCAGATCTGCCATCCCACTGCCACGGTCAACACTGTACTCATCATGCTTATGGTTTCCCCATTTTATGATGACCACAATCAGCCTACGTGGTTCGTGTCGTAATAGCACTGCTCCACCCATCGAGCTAAACAAGCTTAGTTGTACAAATTCATATATGATATTATTGCTGATATAAGTAAAACTGAGAGATGTTTAATTGGTTAGCTAAATGTTCCTACTTTAGTTTCGAAATGCATGTGAGCCACATATGGAGAGACCGGAAAGAATAGTATTTCTCTGTGCGCTCTGGTTCATCATGGGTGGCCAACCGACATTGTATTGAAAGACTTGTAATATCTTCAATCTGCTTTCTCTTCTGCTCTTCTTTAAGATGATCATCTTCTCTTGCGGTCGACTAGTCAGGTCGAGTTGTTCTCCCTTAGTATATTTTGAATCTGTCAGGTCAGGTCGACTTGTTCTTCTTTTCTATATGTTGAAGCTGTCATCTGCGAAGTGTCATCACTTCTGGAGCTCTCATATTTTGAGTAGTAGGGCACATTATATTAATGCACACACCAAATTACAACATGCATGGCATCTCTTAAAAGAATTGCAGAGATAGCACAAAGGGGTTTACAGGGAGGCAGTATTGGATTAGAATCACTTCTGCATTACAAAGAAAATCTCACTTACTTTTATGTTTTCATGCATGTCAGATATTGAACATTATCAAAATGAATATGATAATGGGCGCACGAGAGGAATATGGCGGAACAATCCACTGGCTAACAAACTTGGCATGGTGGAGGATGGCCTATCTTATTCACCCATCAAGGTGCTTGCTCTAACTTTGCAAAGTTGTATTGGTCACACATATTTTGCATCTGACCTCTTGCATTACTTCTACTTCGTTACACCATGTGCATAGTTTAAGCATCATATATGAGTATATGCCATACCTATCCATTTTCTGTACCTATTCCATGTGTCGTCACACTATGTTTTTCTAGTCAAATGTTGTTCTTTCATAATAGATGTCCAAAAGGAAGAGGGTGAGTGCAGATCCTCACGTAGTACAAACTAGGTATTTGGAAAAGGTAGTGATACTTGTTAAATCAGATAGATCAGTAGCCATAGAAAACATAGGTCCAACTGTACCACACATTACCCCTACTCCAGTGGCCAAACCCCTATTAGAACTGCTGAGAGCCCAGCGGTAGGTACTATCTATGATATCAATTCAAAATTTTAACTCCTAAATTTCTGCATGTGCCTTACCTTCTCTCTTGTATGAAAACTAATTTCAGATGAATCTCCTTGCTCAAAGGATCATACGATCTCACAACAATACTGGGCTCTGCATTGCTCTTGTCAATACCTCTCTTCCTTTTGCCTTGTAATGCTGTACTTAATTAATTGCTATTTGATTATGTATCATCAGTCTGCACCTGAGCTTCATTATCCTCTGTTTCTTCCAACATTATTTTATCTATATTTACTCTTTGCAAAATGTAGAATAATGGCAACGCTTATAAAGAATTTACTTTGGGGAATTTATTGAATTATCCTTCCATCAACATGGAGAAGGGCTTTGTCCAGCCCGTGTTAACATGTAATGTAAGTTCATCCTTCTCAAGCCTTCAAACTTTGTTCTAGTATAGATTTGGATAGGCATCATTTCGTTCACTACTGTTTGCTTTGCTGTTTACATCTGATTGGATGTTTGCAACAACTACCAGTTTCAAATTGTAGTTGTAAAAACATGTTCCTTATGCAGAACAGATCCATTTATTTTCTTATATAATTGTGAAACCTGTTACGTGTCTCCTTGTTTCTCTTTCAGAGTCATATCTCTTATGCCAGGCAGAACTTTAGGGAAGATAGTGAGCCAAACCATCTTGAGGATAGTGAGATGACCCCAAGGTCCTGTCTTGATGAAGACAGTGAGTTGAAGCTACTCACCAGCAGGTGTGAGACAACCTCTGTGAAGTCGCTGCCTCAATCAGTTCGACTTCATCAGTCTCAACTTAAAGCAGAAAGGCTTGCTTCAGCTCAGCTCCGACTTGAAGTCAAAGATGGAATGAAGATGTCAGAGGACTGCCTTGCGCACCATCATGCCATACAACTACAGGTGATGCATCTATAGTTGACACAACTGAGGTCTACTCAGCTTCTTTGGCTGTTTGGGGGGGCCGACCTAGCCAGGCCTAGTGCCTTCTAAAGTGCTCTCAGTTTTGTATATTCTTTTGTCGGTGCATTTATTTGCACTGGTGGCAAACTTTGATGCCCAGTGGATGTAATATGTGTGATAGCCGTGATAGCCTAGCGTAAGTTGCTTGCTTATTTATTTCTTTGTTGTCTTGTTTATTTGTTTGCTTGTAGTCATTGCAGTTCTTTTTCCGTGGTTTGCTAGTGGCTGCAATAACCTATTTTTTAAAACTAGGCCACAATAACCATGGGCTAATATTTACTGCAGTGACACTGGGCCTCCTATGGGTCGTAGAAACAGTGGGCCTTCTATGGGCCGTAGAAACAATGGGCCTTCTATGTGCCATAGAAACAATGGGCCTTCTACGGGCCGTAGAAACAATGGGCCTTCTACGGGCCGTATCATCGATGGGCCTCATACGGGCCAGATGATCGATTGGCCAAACATGGGCCAAACAGACTGCATTATGGCCGTAAACAGGCTAGAGTTGGAATCGTCCGTTCATGGGCCGACCATAACGGGCCATCGTTAATAGGCCGTATTTGATGATGCTATGAAAACAGCCCAATGTATTAACGGACCACAAATGGGCCGACTGTAACCACGGGCTGAATTTGGCCCACAAGCAGAAAATGACAGTAACGAGCCGTAAGTAAACGCATGCTGGAAATGAGCCCAAGAATTAATGGGCTCTGAGAAGGCCGAAAGATAACATGGGCTGGAAATGGCCCAACTGAATAACAAGCCGTTAATGGGTATAAAGTGATACACTGTTCATTCCGGGCTAGTTTCACCACGGGCCGTTAATGGGTGTAAAGTGATACACTATTCATTACGGGCCTGTTTCACCACGGGCCGTTAATGGGCCAAGAGTTACAAAGGGCCTCATATCGGCCGAAAGACGTCATGGGCCATACATGGGCCAGAAGTGAAAACGGACTGGAATCATATTGGATGGCCCAGATGACGTTACTGGGCCTAATTCAGATAGGGCGTAACGGGCCTTGGGTTAGTGGGCTGTAAATGGGCTATATGGGAACATGCCGTTAACAGGCTTTCCATGGGCCGGCCCGCCACCTTTTTACCAAGTCAATTGGGTTGGCTTTTAACAGGAATGGGCCTCTGTTGGTCCGTGCCACGTGTCGACGTATCATAGGCGCCTTCTGTCCAATGAGTGGATGACATCTGTCCCAACGATGAGCCGACACGTGTTTCCTCCAGCCAATGATGATTTTACACGTGGAAAATCCCCATTGGTCGGGGCTGTTAACGGGTTATCGGATCCAAAACCCGACCTGATAGCTTAACGGTGTTCTGTTATGGTGGATGCCACGTGTCGGTCACGCTTGATGAAAGCACTTCTGTGACGCGCGATTTATCGTCATGGAAGTGGACATTTCCATGATGATAATTTGGGTAATGTCATGGAACACTTCTACGACAGCACAGGTATGACTATCTTGATTCTGTCGTAAAATCGTCATGGATGTACATGCATGACAAAAAACGCGACCTACTGTGACAAACACGTATCATCACGGAAGTGTATTTTTTTGTAGTGACTAGACTAGACTAGAAGTACAGTACATTGCACTACTAGTTGAGAAAAAGTAGTACTAGTACTGCTATAGTATGAGTAAGTACTCCTCTGTCACATAATGTAAGACGTTTTTTGACACTAGTTGGCGTGTACAAAAAATAGCAAAAACATACCCAAAAATTCTTAATCCATGGCAAAAACTACTACCTAGTGCCAAAAATTTCTTACTAGTGCTATTATTTACAGTATAATGCAATCCCATAACGTCCCATAATGCCAGTACTAGTAGTAAATAGTAGCCTCACCCCTTCGCTAAGGAACGATCTATAGTTGGAAGGGACGAGGCCCTGCGGTTACTACGCTCTTTTCTCCTCCTCGCCAGTTCCCCCCCGAAGAGAAGGCAGTTCGTCGCTGCTCCCATGGATTCGCCAGGCGGTTCTCCTCCTTGTCGGGGCTGGGAGACCTTGGACGATGATGCTCTGGGAGAAATCGCATGCCACTCCGACGTCCTCACCGAGGGAGTCCTGGATTAGGGGGTATCCGGACAGCCGGACTGTGTTCAACATCCGGACTATTGAAGCATGGAGATACAAGACTCAAGACTTTGCCCTGTGTCCGGATGGGACTTTCCTTGGCGTGGAAGGCAAGCTTGGCGATCCGGATATTATATTTCCTTCCTTGTAACCGACTCCATGTAAACCCTAGCCCTCTCCGGTGTCTATATAAACCGGAGAGGTTGGTTCTTAGAAAGGCCGATCACAATTACATTCATACCATCATAGGCTAGCTCCTAGGGTTTAGCCTGTACGATCTCGTGGTAGATCTACTCTTGTAATACCCACATCATCAATATTCATCAAGCAGGAAGTAGGGTTTTACCTCCATCGAGAGGGCCCGAACCTAGGTAAACATCTGTGTCCCTTACTTCTTGTTACCATTAGCCTTGACGCACAGATCGGGACCCCCTACCCGAGATCCGCCGGTTTTGACACCGACATTGGTGCTTTCATTGAGAGTTCCTCTGTGACGTCGCTGCAAAGCTTGATGGCTCGACTCGTCTTCAAGGACGATATTACTTCGGAGGGAGATCTGGCTGTAGGCTAGACGCTCCGGCTCGACGGCTTTATCATGGCTGCCCCGTCGGCGACGGAGCCGACGATGGCCTCTTGGGTCATCAATCATAACCTTCGGGTCAGTTCGGAACTTGCCGAACAGATGGATCCAATGGAGCTCTCCTCCTTTAATGAACTCCTGGATCGCATCGCGGCCCTGGGAGTTGCTACGAATTATTACCGGGTTGGGCTTAAACCCGACCGAAGGGACATCAGATCCCCATCGGCCACCCATGAGATGGCGATTGTGGAAGAACCCCACACGGACCGTCCCCCAACTTTGAGGACGAATTATGTTCGGATTGCCGAACTCTTTGAGCCGAAAATCTGCTCACAGGACAACCTGCTCCAGGTCCCGGACTTAGAATCGGGCATTGGGCCAAAGGAATTGGGTAACACTCCGGATTCCGTGTTGCTGGGCTCGGAACCGCCCACGCCTTTGGGCGTTAGATCAGATCATAATCCGGATTCTGCTAACAATACCTATTTGGACTTAAACTGTCTCTCCCGCATCAGGAAAGAGCCCCAGGAGACGGTGCATCATTACTGGGCCAGATTCCTCCTTGCACTTAACAAGGTTAAGGACTACCGCTAGGAGAACATTGTCTCACTCTTCTGTAAAAACTGGACGGACAAAGGGCTCCTCAATGCTTTAGGCCGCCGTGAAATAATATGTTTCGCGGACTTGGCAGTCATAGTACATAAGTACTGTGCGATGGAGAGCGCTTGGAAGACCCAAACAGAATTTTGGGATAGTACCGCTCTCACCAAGACCTTTGTCCGAACCAAACGAACGAACTCTCGTAGGACGTCCGATCCGATCCCCAAGAAACTGAAGCCCACCCCAGGGCAGGGATCCATATTGGAAGGATGGCTCGACGGGCCATGTAAGCTCCACGGTACGCCAGATACAATGCCAACTCATAGCCTTAGGGCATGTTGGATACTCCGGCAGGTGGCAAAAAGCGGCAAGGATCTTCTTGCGAGCCATAAAGTGGAACAATATCCTGCCCGTGGACACAATACGGTGCTAACAGTCTTCGAGACTTTCGCCTCAAACAACAGGCGCAAGCGGGCGAAGCTCTGCAGAAATTTGCCGCGTGGCAGAGATAAACCCCTTGAGCGACACGGCTATAACTTTCAATGCCAGTGACGAACCTCGATTCCAGACTGTCCGGGCACCAGCCGCTCTGGGCCTTAGCCCAATCGTGGATGGCTTCCGGCTCACCAAAGTACTCATGGACGGCGGAAGCGGGTTAAACCTGATCTATGAAGAAACGCTCAACAATATGGAGATGGATAGAGGCCGCATTGAGCAAAGCGGCACCACCTTCAGGGGAATCATCCCTACTCGGGAAGCACGGTGCGCGGGAAAAATCACACTTGATGTGGTGTTCGGCACCTCAGAGAATTATAGGTCCGAAGAAATCACATTCCAAGTGGCTCCTTTCAGCAGCGGATACCACGCCCTTCTAGGGCGGGACTAGTTTACGAGCTTTCAAGCTGTACCCCATTACGGGTACATGAAGCTTAAAATGCCCGGGCCCAATGGAATCATCACTCTAGCCAGTGATCCGGACGTCGCGCTCCGCGCCGAAAACAAAACCGCAGCACTAGCCCTGGAAGCATTATCTGAAGCCCTAGCAGCCGAAGAATTAACAACACTGCGGGCCAACGTGGACAGGGACAATGTGATACTCGATAAACGACCCAAGTCCACCTCATTTAAACCTGCAGACGAGATAGTCAAGTTCCAGGTCCACCCAACGGATCCCACGAAGACAGCATCCATCGGAACACAATTGAGCCCCGTGATGGACGCCGCACTACGAGATTTCTTACATGAGAATTGGGACATTTTCGCCTGGCACCCTTCGGACATGCCAGGCATCCCACGTCAGCTGGCCGAACACAGCCTCAATATTCTAAAGGGATACAAACCAGTCAAACAGACCCTAAGGCGGTTTTCAGAACCCAAACGGCAAGCCATGGGGTAAGAGCTAGACAAACTGCTTGAGGCCGGATTCATCAGAGATATTAAACATCCGGATTGGCTGGCAAATTTGGTAATGGTGCCAAAAAGGACAACTCCTGGCGCCTATGCGTCGACTTCAAAGACCTCAACAAGGCTTGCCCCAAGGATCCCTTTCCCCTCACTCGCATCGATCAAATCATCGATGCCACAACTGGACACGACTCACTGTGTTTTCTCGACGCATACTCTGGATACCATCAAATAAAGATGGAAGAGTCTGACCAAGCTGCAACAGCTTTTATAACGCCATATGGCTCTCTTTGCTTCAACACTATGCCCTTCGGGCTCAAGAATACCGGCGCAACCTATCAACGCATGACTCAAACATGCCTGGAGAAACAAATCGGCAAAATAGTGGAAGCATACATGGACGATGTTGTCATAAAAACCAGACACGTCGAAACCCTGATAGATGACTTGAGGCTCACATTTGATAACCTCCGGACATACGACATCAAGTTGAATCCGGAAAAATGTGTTTTCGGTGTCCCTTCGGGGAAGCTCCTTGGCTTCATTGTTTCCAATAGAGGAATAGAAGCGAATCCAGCAAAAATCTGAGCCCTATCGCAGTTGGCCATACCAACCGACCTCAAGCACATCCAGAAGCTAGCAGGATGCGTGGCCACTTTGAGCCGCTTTATATCCAGGCTACGAGAAAAGGCGTTGCCTCTTTACCGCCTCCTTCGGCGCACCGAACATTTTGTATGGACGGACGCAGCCGCGGCCGGACTAGATGAGATAAAGACCTTATTGGCCAGTAATCCGGTCCTAACAGCACCAAACATCGGCAAACCTATGCTGCTATACATAGCTGCAACACATCAAGTGGTAAGCGCAGTGCTCGTCGTCGAACGAGAGGTGAACGGATACAAATTCCCGCTTCAAAAGCCGGTTTACTACGTATCCACGGTCCTCACCCCATGTAAATCCCAATACCCACACTATCAAAAAATAGCATACGCAGTCTTCATGGCATCTCGGAAGCTAAGACACTACTTTCAAGATGTTCGATTACCGTCGCCTCCGACGTACCACTCAACGACATAATTAATAACCGTGATGCTACGAGCCGGATTGCTAAATGGGCCATTGAGCTCCTGCCATTCGACATAACATACAAACCGTGGCGAGCCATTAAGTCGCAAGTATTGGCTGACTTTATCGCCGAAGGACAGAAGCCGAACTCCCTAAAGAGTACGACGCGTACTCCAACTGGATCATGCACTTTGACGGCTCCAAAATGCTGGCCAGACTGGGAGTAGGGGTAGTCCTGACGTCTCCCACCGGGGACACGGTCCAATACGTCCTAAAAATATTATACACAGACTCCAACAATGTGGCCGAATATGAGGCCCTGTTTCATGGTCTTCGGATGGCAGTCTCTATGGGCATCCAACGCCTGGAAGTGCGCGGGGACTCGAACCTCGCAATATCACAAATAAACGGAGACTTTGATGCCAAGGATCCGAAAATGGCGGCCTATCGTAATGCCGTCCTAAAGAGGTCAGCTCGGTTCGAGGGGCTCGAATTCTACCATGTGGCTCGAGAAAACAATCAAGCGGCGGACGTCCTTGCCCGCATCGGCGCCAAACGCGACCCTGTCCCACCTAATATATTCCTGGAAAGGCTGTTCAAGCCATCCGTAGTATGGGAAGGGGAGTCCGGCAATACCAGCACAGATCTGAATACACCTCCAGACTCCGAACCATCCGGCACAATCGGAGGTTCTGCCACCGAAATAACACCTTCGGCCCATGAAATCATGGCCGTAGTCGCCCCGTGGACCGAGCCGTTCTTGGACTACCTAAATAGGAAGGAGCTCCTCGAAGACCAAAATGAAGCATGCTGCATAGTCCGGCGTTCTAAAGCTTACAAGGTCCACGAAGGGGAACTCTACAAGAAAAGCGCGACCGGAGTGCTCCAAAGGTGCATCTCCGAAGAGGAAGGGCGGCAACTCCTGGCTGAAATTCACGCCGGACTAGGCGGACACCACGCCGCAGCTCGAGCGCTAGTCAGCAAAGCCTTCCGTACAGGCTTCTATTGGCCGACGGCTCGAGCAGACGCACAGGACCTTGTCCAACATTGCATCGGCTGCCAGCTCTTCGCAAATCAGAGTCATATGCCCCCTACCGCTGTCCAAACAATCCCCATAACTTGGCCCTTCGTGGTCTGGGGGCTGGATATGGTCGGACCCCTTAAAGGGGGAAGCCATAAGAAAAAATACCTATTGGTCATGGTGGACAAATTCACCAAATGGATCGAAGCCAAACCAGTTAAATCGGCCGAATTCGGATCAGTAATAGATTTCATATCCGGGGTTGTACACCGGTACGGTGTCCCCCATAGCATCATCACTGATAATGGCTCAAATTTCACAGCCGATGAAGTGAAAACTTGGTGCAGCAAAATGGGCATTAAGCTCGACTAAGCTTCCATCTACCACCCGCATACAAACGGCCAGGTCGAACGGGAAATGGTCTTATCATGAGCGGCATAAAACCCAGATTAGTGCGATCTTTAACAGAATCGGATATGCACTGGGTAGAGGAGCTCGACTCCGTACTCTGGGGGCTACGGACCACACTGAATCGAACCACCGGATACACACCATTATTTATGGTGTACGGTGTGGAAGCAGTACTACCCTGCGACATAATACATGATTCACCACGCGTACGCATGTACGAAGAGAAGGAAGCCGAATTAGATCGGCAGGATAACTTGGACGCCCTGGAGGAGGAGCGCGATGTCGCAAAAGCTTGTTCCGCATTCTATCAGCAGCAGGCTTGGCGATATCAAAGCAGAGAAGTGTGGGGCAAAACTTACAACATTGGTGAGCTCGTTCTGCGCCTACCAGAGAAGAAGAAGGACAAACTCAAACCCAGATGGGAAGGTCCCTTCGTCATCGACAAAGTTCTCACCGGAGGAGCGTACTACCTACGTAATGCATCTGACAATAGACTCGAGCCGAACCCATGGAACGCGGCTAGACTCCGGAGATTCTACGCCTAACGCCGAACGCAGTGTTCGTCTCCTCACCCCTCCTTTTTAAATTATGCTCCACCATTGTTTCTCTATTTCTCGACCCTCTTTCCGTTCACACAAAGTGTTTAATACAGTGCGGATTCCCGGATCATCCCGGCCGTACCATGTGTGCAAGCTGTATCTGGGGGATTCCTATTCGGAAGCTAGACATAATTACTTTAATGGCCTTTTTGCCCATCACATATGCATTCTTTCTCCATATGTGCCTTTTCTTCACCATTATATGCATCGATATGACTTAAGATGTGGCCAAGCTGGGTTGCCTGGCTCTTGTGTTTATGCCCTATGTTCTGTTAATTCGGCTAGGGCATAAGGGGAGCCCCTCTGCGATTGTTACTGCCGGTTGAGCCGGATGTGTACCTCAGACTGGGTGAAGCCGAAAGCTAGTTTCCTTAAGAGAATATTCGATCGGTGAACAAAGGATGTATTCGTTGGTTACAACAAAGAACCCCAGAAGTTTGTATCCTGCGCCATCATGCGTAGTCTGGACATGTAAATCGACACATGGATACCTAGGGAAAGGAACCCTTAATGGAAGTATTCTCCCTAGAAGATGTTTCTTGCTATCCATGCAATATAACATAACTAGTTGGGTACTTGTCTGTTCAAGCACCTATGACCCCTACGCCTGGTCTCCATGCATGCCCCGGTTTTCGCATAACCGAGCGGGTATTCGGACACACCCCGGACTATAGGATCTGGGGGCTGAAGCGAAAAGGTCCGCCATGACAAATGATTTCAATCCGGCTAGAGGCTACTTATGCCAATCAATTTACACAGTCACTGAGAATGACTATATTTCTCCTCTATACCATCTAACAGGTTATCTAGCCTACAATCCTGCTGAGAATACTTAGTGGCTAATGCTACCTGGTCATACACGAGGCTCATGGGAATTTCTTGCCCATCGGGCTCCGCCGGTCCCACTTCGGCCATATGGTTAGGGTCCAGCTTGGTATAGTGCGTCTTCACCATCGCCCAGGCTTCTCTTGCTCCTTGCCGGCAGGCTGATATCTTCCACAGACGGAAGCGCCACCGGGCTCCTTGAAGCAGGTCCGCAAGCTCCCCCATGCCATTCGGCAGTAGTCTTGAGGGCCACAAGGCATGAGCAACGCCTTGCATCACCTGCCGAGCACGATCGTGCACCTGCGACAGTTCTTGTAGAAAATCACCTGCAGATGAGGGCATCTCCTGTTCAGGGCGACCCGTTAGCATTCCTGCAAGGAAAAATCTTTTTAATAAACTTCCTCGCCGAACTATCAAACAGTTCGCTCGAGTTCTTACCATAAATACCGCGACGACGTTTTTTGTTCTCCTTCACGGAGTCTGCCAGTTGTGCACGGACGTCCTTTAATTCCATGTCCAGATGAATATTGGCATCATGAAGCTTGTTCTTCTCTTGTGTCACCTGCGTAAGGATGCGCTGACCGGCCTTTAGTGGCCGTTGGAGATGCGAGTCGTCACCCACTGCGCCATCCGGATTCACTCTAGGATTGTCTGCAGAACTTACTGTTAGACTAACCGCACCAGCCATCTATTATCTAGCACATTTGTGTATAATGGAGACAAATATTACCGGCAGGGGCCTTTCGGGATCCCTCTAACTTGGCTACCGCATCAGATAATTGGGCCTTATAGGCCTCCAGCTCCCGCGCCAATTATTAATTCTTGTCCACAAGGACCTGTGGATATTTTGATCCTTCAAACAGTTGTCCCAACTATTCTAAGTCTGAGGGGCTACTACTAGGCATACTTATCAAAATCTCTTACCCGTATGTCTTTCGTATACTGGCTTATCGCTTGGGCAAGCCCACCTCGAGCAGTTCGGACATATGCGTCCGTCGAATTGAAGGCATTAAAATCCGCTTCGAAAAAGATGTTGTGCCGGAGCATGGCCCTCCGGTGCCGGTGGTTCATGGCGCTCTCCACTTTGGAGTTCGTGGCCGAGCACATATCCGCACCCTCCATCGGGGAGCTATGCGGTGCTGGCCCCGCATCCACCTCCGCCCCCGAAGCCGGTTCTGGAACCCGGCTGGTGGAGGCGTGGTTGGTGGGGTTTCCGGATATAGCCCGGTTATTCCTCTTCCTGCCAGACACAAAGGCCGCTGTCATATTTGAAATTCTATGACAGCGGGACATGCTATGACTTTACCTCTATAGCGGTGTGTTAGCCCGCACCGCCTTCCTCTTGAGCATGCCCGATCCGGACGCCCATGGTTGACAAGTCCCTAGGGGCTCGGCCCCTTGCTCCGGCCGTCGTTTTTGCAAATAGAGCGACGCCTCAAAGGTAAACTAGAATACCTGGAGAAAGTCCTCTTCGGAGGATAGGGTTTTTCAGCTCAGCTTACACGCGACGTAGGAAGCAGTCCATGGGAGTCGGCCGTAATGGCCACCAGGGTGTCGTCCCAGCTTGCCTGATAAAATACTCCGGTGACAAGCTCCACGGTAATATCCGGATCTACTTTGAGTCCCGGATCTAGGGCCCTTCCAGGGTCCTCTAGTTGCGGGGAGGGGCTGAAGATTCCTTCCATGGCCCTCCTCAGTTCCTGCTCAGAGGCATTGATGCAAGTAATCTTAGCAGAAGTACGATAGAGTAAATGAAGCCGGGAAAAGAATGGCAACTTACCCACTCTAGGGGGTTGTACATGGAGAATCCGTCCCGCGTTTTTGTATGAAGGAACTCCTCCTCTTCCCCTTTGTACAAATCGGACAATATCCTTGCCAAAGCGGCAGCGGAGTCCGGACCCTTACGACCACAGCGGGTGGCGTCATCTTCCCCGTTGTAATGCCACATGGGCTTCCCCCGATTTTGGAGCGGCTGCACTCCTCGCTTTATGCATATTGCCATGACTTCAACAATCGTTAGTCCGGACTTGGCCAGCAACTTTATCCTGTTCATCAGGAGGAATATCTCCCTTGTCTCCTCTTCTTGAGGGCCCCGGGGACGCCAACTTAGGTGTGCCCTCGGTGGGGCATTGCCGAACTTGGGGAGACCCCTCTGGACTGGATCCGGAAGGGGAACGTCATTTATATAAAACCACTCTGAAGGCCAGTTTCCTGGTGCATTCTCAGGAGTGCCGGACAGGTATCCGGTCTCGGCAGTGCGCCATACTTCGGCCCCGCCCACTTGATACAGGGACTCCCCTTGGGTGCGGGGGACAAGGCAGAACAGCTTCTTCCACAATCTGAAGTGTGGTTTGCAGCCTAAAAATAGCTCGCATAGGGCGACATACCCCGCGATGTGCAGAATGGAGGCTGGGGTAAGATTGTGCAACTGGAGGCCATAGAACTCCAGAAGCCCGCGGAGAAACGGGTGGATAGGAAACTCGACGCCCCTCAGCAGATGCGAGATGTGGCATATTCGCTCCTCCGGAGACAGGTTGGGAGATCCCTCAGCTTGTTCCCCTCCATCATAAGTAGCTATTCCAGCTCGGACGGAGACCATGAATGCCGGTGGAACAAACCCTTGAGTTTGTAACTTCACCAAGCGGCTGTGAGGAACTGAGCACTCTCCCCAATCCCCTGACTTAGAGCGAGGAGGGCAAGCAGAAGAGCTACGACGGCAGGCCATGCTGGAATGGCTTTTCGCGAAGCGCTCTAGGATGCTAGCTTAAGGGAGGATAGTGAGGTTTGGATCTGAGAATCCCTGTCCCTTCAAATAGACGATTGGCCCGGAGGATCGAGGGTGGCAAATGAAAAAATACCTTGACTCCTCGCATTCGCTCGACACGTGGAGATGGTCATTACTGAGGCGCTGAAACCGAGGAGCACAACATTGATTGGAGACCGGACACTATTCGTTGTAACAGGTACTTTGGAGTATTCGGAGGAGGAACCCGCCTTGCAATGCCGAAGACAATACTGCGCACCGGACTCATCGTCATTGAAGCCTGGTTCAGGGGCTACTGAGGGAGTCCTGGATTAGGGGTTATCCGGACAGCCGGACTGTGTTCAACATCCGGACTATTGAAGCATGGAGATACCAGACTCAAGACTTCGCCCCATGTCCGGATGGGACTTTCCTTGGCGTGGAAGGCAAGCTTGGTGACCTGGATATTATATTTCCTTCCTTGTAACCGACTCCATGTAAACCCTAGCCCTCTCCGGTGTCTATATAAACCGGAGAGGTTGGTCCTTAGAAAGGCCGATCACAATTACATTCATACCATCATAGGCTAGCTCCTAGGGTTTATCCTCTACGATCTCGTGGTAGATCTACTCTTGTACTACCCACATCATCAATATTAATCAAGCAGGAAGTAGGGTTTTACCTCCATCGAGAGGGCCCGAACCTGGGTAAACATCTGTGTCCCTTACTTCTTGTTACCATCAGCCTTGACGCACAGATCGGGACCCCCTACCCGAGATCCACCGGTTTTGACACCGACACTCACCGCCGCAGGACTTGGTGCTTCCTACACCAATTTTTTCAAGACGGTGCTTAAACAGGCTTGGGAAAAGGCCATGCTTGTTGGTCTTCCATGCATCCTCGAGGAGAAGATTCTTCTATGGGACAATCCTTCGAACATTCCACCGCTCCCTGGCCATGGTTGCTCGTTGACTCCGCTAGAGTTGCCGACGTTGACAGGTAGTCGGATTATGTCCGACGAGCAGGTCAGTAATGGAGTTTGATCATGTAGTACTTAGTTATTCCATTTCCATCCCGTAATTTCTCCACTTCCCACCGTCTTATATATAGGTCTGGGTCGGTGCCAACAAAGATTGGCTTGCATACCTCCGACCGGATACCACCATCATTTTGCACAACATCCACAGCAGTGCAGCCGTTCTGGTAGACCCCTTCTCCACCATTGGGATCGGCCTTCTGGACTGGCTGGGCTTGAATACGTATGATGATGCCTACATGAGATTGAAGAAGGTAGCAATTGCGGACCCGCCGACAAAGTGATGCGACTACGACAATTACTATCTCATCGCGGTGTTCGACATAAGGATTTCCATCAATGCAAGAGGCAGTAACGGTAGAGGCTGGCGCATGTTGGCGGCGACAGATTTGTACCCCTACACGATCGAAGACGCCATGCGCCATCTAGGCCGCATCTTCGCGGTGACAAGCCAGGGGACTTGTTTCATGTGGTTGCCATCCTATGGTACGGGAGATTACAAATGGAATGCACAAACCATCATTTGCATCCCTAACGATACTCCATTATTTTGCGGGGACCAGTCATCCCCCGATCAAAATAAGATCGCCGATCCTGGATGTGCATTTGCATCCGCGATTCGGTCTAACCTGGAACCTTGTAGCTGACTTTGGCATATTAGGATCAACTATCTTAGCAGTGTTACCCATGGTACCACTGATATGCAACATGGTCACACAATCTACCACGATCGGACCATCACCATCTACCTAGGTATTCCATTTTTAACCCTCTTGCCTTCTCTTTCATTGTCGTACTAGTACTTACTAGTACTAGTAGGAGTACTTTTTACCTTGGAGGACGCGTATAGCTAGCTAGGCCCTTGAAGACTTGAACCCACTAGCTACCACCATTTTTGTTTTTCCATGTCTTACTATCTCATCCATGTAGCCAAGAGTGGTTATATATAATAAGCCGGTTATTTTACTTCCTCTATACCGAAGTAGTACTATTTGCTGCACAGTATTACTAACTGCCATATTTGAGCACAACATTATTATGCATGGACCTTGACTATGTACGTCACCATGTGTCCAGATCTGAGATGCCGCGTGTACCAGATGAACGGCGCCGAGTTCGACCCCCGTGATGCTACGTGGGTGCTAAGGAACACTCTTAGAGAGTACTCGCTTTTCATTGGGGACAACTACCCCATTGTGAAGCAGATGCCACCTTCCGTGCATGACACAGAAGGCCTGCCGTTCATGAAGCATGGTTGTGTCTTCAGTGCGCACCGCCGGATGAACGACATGCTGGGACACGCTATCCCTGATTTATGCCGCTTCAGCTTGGATGAGTCTCTATCTTGTGGAACCGGACTAGAAAGCTGCGACGATGATTCCCGTTGCCCACCGCTATGGATTGTGCCATCCATGAAGAACACCTGGGACTGGAACCTAGAGGAGGACATGTAGCCCATCTATAACGTGTAAGTGGAGTACAGTAAATTGTGAACGATAGCGCTGTGAATATATGTAGACTAGTCGTGCACAAATATATCACATGAATTGGAGATGAACTTGTGTGGCATACTGGCATTTGTCCTTTAGAATTTATTACTAGTAAATGTGTTATGTGTATGTGCAACTTGTGTGGTTGTTGCACGGGCTCCAACACACTCTTTGAGAAAAAAGGTGGCACAACTTTGGATATACGTGACGCGGCGGCATCATACAGTAGCATCGTTCGCTATAGTTGTAGTACACTCCTACTAGGACGACAACTCCTATGAAACCTTGTGCTTGGCTCTTTGCCTCTTCGGGAGGTTCAATAGTTCGTACTCATGTGAACCTTGCACTTGGCTCTTCGCCTCTTCAGAAGGTTCAATAATGATGATACTACAGTACAATATGCTTATGGCAATCTGACACCGATTGAGCTGCTGCACGTCCACCGCGAGGGCGAGGGCGAGGGAGCGGGAGAGGGAGAGGGTGCTGTAGTCAAAACCCTCTCCTCGTCCTGCGAACCACCGCGCGCGTGGGCGAGGGAGAGGCGTAGTAAGCAAGCTTCTCCTCATTCGGCGGGTTGACGGGACACATCAAAGCAGTACTAGTACTAGTCCATACTGCGTCCTTTCCGGTTAATATGGCTTAATATGAAACGAGAAAAATACACTGGCGGTCAATGTATGTAACAACATGCTCTTTACGGTCACTATATATAGTTTTGCGGTGCTTATACGATCACTAGCTCATCATAGAGCACCGTATTGCACCCTACTGACCGGCCACATAGTTGACGTGGCACTTTTTTACTGTTAAATTGTCACCTGGTTTCTAGGTCCCACCCGTCAGTTGGCAGAGCAAAGAAATTAGTTAAACAAAACTTTACGCAGGTGCGACAGGAGTCCAACCCTTGCGTGCGAACCACCCTGGCTGTGAATGTGAGTGCATGCACGTGTACTCCTTCGGTCTTCCAACAAAGAGTGTACATCGGCTAAAAAACAAAGAGTGTAGTACATCTACACTTCCAATGCATTTAGCCTTTAATCTAAATCGATATTGATTGACTAATGCACCAACTTGTGCTCTAGGTATTGGCTACATGTCTATCCTTAATTACATCATGCAACAGCCTTCATTTAATCTTCTTCTCTCAATGGTCGCATGCACACATAAGTCTGCTACTTTTGGGAGTTAATTATGCCCTGGTCAATGTGTAAATATCTAAATGTACAATCTTTCACGGACGTAGGGAGTAGGTTGAGCACTTGAGCGTGAGCGTGTGCGTTGCGTCATGTGCTGTGTGCCGCATGGGTGTGTGAGTGTTGCGTGCGTCCATGCGTACGTGTGAGTGTTGCATGTTGCATGCATGCATGCATGCATGGGGCTTACTCCCTCCCATTGACATGTTCATATTTCAAGCTTCCTCTGTTCCCTCCATATGGTGATACTCTCTTTGTTCCCAAATACGGAGTAAAAACTTCCTCTATTCCCAAATACGAAGTAAAAGCCTCCCTCTGTTCCCAAATATGGAGTGTTTGCCTTTCTAGAGATTTCAACAAGTGACTACGTACGAAGCAAAGTGAGTGAAGTAAGCATAGAGGCATAGGGATACTGTAGAGGAAGTCTTCACGATCCATTATTCCCCATCTCGGCCAGAGAGAACTATTCAACTAGTCTTCACAGTGAAGTGACAATACACGCTGCAGCAGATGGGACACTTAATTAATAAGCTGGACCAGCGTGTTGGTGTTACTAAATCAGCCTTACCCAGTACTGCCATCATGTTTGCCAGTAGAGCACGCTTCCGCAAATACATCTACGCACCTCTGTCCTCCATTAACTGACATATGGGCTGTCCTGTGGTAGACCCATATGTCATCGGTGTAACTATTTACACTCCAAAGGACGGTATATCATGGTAGTAGTACTAGTAGAATTGAGATTTAATGCACTTTCATCCCCATCTTCCACTCTTCTTCCTCCTCTCTTCTTCTTCTCCTCTCTTCCCCATCGTCGGCCGCACACCATTTACCCCCGCTCATTGCTCGCCCGCCCGCGCCATCTTCCTTGGTAGCTCATGCGTACCATACCCCCCGCTCACTACTCGGCCACACGAGGAGAAGCTTCTTCGCTCGCCTGCCTGAATCCACTTCCCCGCTGGCTCGCAGGCACCGAAAACCCTAATGGCAGAACCGACTGATACGCAGAGCTGCAATTGGAATTCCCTCCCCGATGTTCTCTTGGAGTAGATCTGTAATTGTATGGACGTACTCCGCACCGTCCGTCTGGCCGCATGCTCAGTGTCTTTGTACCGCCTACTCGACTGCAACCGGCCGACTCTTTTCAAGACTCCCTGCTTGCTAATGCCCGATCCTCGCAGGTGGTGTCGGTGTCAAAACCGGCGGATCTCGGGTAGGGGGTCCCGAACTGTGCGTCTAAGGCTAATGGTAACAAGAGGCAGGGGACACGATGTTTTACCCAGGTTCAGGCCCTCTCGATGGAGGTAATACCCTACTTCCTGCTTGATTGATCTTGATGATATGAGTATTACAAGAGTTGATCTACCACGAGATCGTAGAGGCTAAACCCTAGAAGCTAGCCTATGATTATCATTGTCCTTGTTCTATGGACTAAACCCTTCGGTTTATATAGACATCGGAGGGGGCTAGGGTTACTAAGAGTCCGTTACAGAGAAGGAAATCTACATATCCGAATTGCCAAGCTTGCCTTCCACGCAAAGGAGAGTCCCATCCGGACACGGGACGAAGTATTCAATCTTGTATCTTCATAGTCCAACAGTCCGGCCAAAGTATATAGTCCGGCTGTCCGAGGACCCCTTAATCCAGGACTCCCTCAGTAGCCCCTCAACCAGGCTTCAATGACGATGAGTCCAGCGCGCAGATTGTCTTCGGCATTGCAAGGTGGGTTCCTTCTCCGAATACTCCATAGAAGATTTCAAACACAAGAATCGTGTCCTGCTCTGCAAAACAAGTTCCACATACCACCGTAGAGAGCACAGTATTCCACAAATCTGATCTGCTAACCACTTTTCATAGTGTGATGTCACGCCACAGCCCGGTCTTTATTTGAACCATTTTTCACCACCAGCCACTGCGCATGCTACAAGGCTGTTTTATTGGCACGTCTTTTCGAAGCAGAGATCGTGTTCCCCTTATCACGGGATTCTCATCAATACAGGTGTGGGTAACCCAACTGTGTTTGTTTAATATGACTCCTCGATTTTAGGCAAGTCCCAAACGGTCACGCGGGGGACGCTTGATATTCTTCCTCTTTATAAGGGGGCCAAGGCCTGTCCTTTTCTTCCCATGCTCGATCCTTCCCCTCCCGCACCTCTAGTTCCAACACCCAAGGCTCAAGCTCAAGAACTTCGGACCTTCGACCATGCCCGGATCCAACCTTCAAGGCTGGTGGATGGCCTCCTCTGTCACAGAGGAGGACATCAAGAAGCTTAGGGAGGCCAAGTATCTCACCGCCGAAATCCCGCACAGGCTGCCTGCTCAAGGGCAGGTCATCCCCACTCCCGAACTCAACAAAGTGTCCTGTTTATTTACCACTTCCTCCGGGGGCTAGGTTTTAGTCTTGATCCCTTCGTGAGAGGGCTCATGTTCTATTACAGGCTAGATTTCCATGATCTAGCTCCGGATTCCATCCTTCACATCTCATCATTTATCGTCGTGTGTGAAGCCTTCCTCCGCATTACCCCCACTTCGACCTATGGCTCAAGACCTTCAATGTGAGGCCGAAGGTCATTGACGGGCGTCATGCGGAGTGCGGAGGCGCTATAATAAGAAAAGGCGTCGACACCCCATGGCCAAAGGGTTCCTTCACAGAAACTTCTAAATTATGGCAACGAGAGTGGTTTTATATCATAGCTCCCTGAGGTACAAAGTGGGCGACCGCTCCAGCGTTCCGTCCGGGCCCTCCGCCGCAACTGGCGTCATGGGTCAACAAGGGGCTGGAGTGGGGGCCAGTTAATGACGTGCTGACGCAGCAAAGCCGCATCCGAGACCTTCTTAAGAAGGACGTCAACCTTGTCAAGATAATGCAAGTGATGCTGGTTCGTCGGGTCCTGCCCTGCCAACGTCGACCTCTCTATATGTGGGAGTTCAACCCGGAAGGACCATGAACCATTCAACAATTCTTCGGCATGACGCTCAAAGAGATGTATGGGTCATTCTTCGGATCACGAATAAAGTGTCCGGACACCACCGAGGACGTGGGTCTCAACTGCAACCATCTGGATACCGAGGTAAGTAATTCCGCTACCGAACACACCGTCCTTTATGTTTGTTATAACATCATTCTGAAAAATTGTTCTCTGCCAGGAATGGATAAGGAAGGCAGAGAGGATTAGGTGTTCGACCCCTCTCCCCGAAGGCTCGCCGGATCCTTTATTGACCAGGATGCTTGAGCGTGCACCGTATCAGGTGCCATCAGGAGAAGATGAGGGGAGGAATAGAGAACCCACCGATGGGCTTCATACTTTGCACATCCAAATCGGGGGAGTAAGTGCCTCCACAAAGGAGGATAATCGAGGAGGTAAATCCGAAATCGCCTCTCCCCACGGTAAGAAAAGGGCCGCCTCTGAAGACTTGGCAACGGAGGTTTCCAAGCGAGGGAAGAAACCCTCGCCAGGGGGCCCTGCCCCAGAGGGCATTCTTACCGTATAGCGCACTCAAGGGGGCCAGCCCTCAACCGAGTTGTAAGTGAAAAAAGGTACTCTGGTAAGTATATCATGTTTTGTCTCTAAGAATAATAACCGAGACATATTTGTTACAGTCCGGCTCGTAGCCCTTCTCCACAGAGTTTGTCTTCAGGGGATCTTCCTCCGGAGATGATGGAGAGTGAAACGCCTCCTCCTGCCTCCCCGCCACATGGGGCGAACGACCCGAGGTGTCGTTGCGGAGGATTTATCCTGATCCGCCAAGGCCACAAGTTGACACTTCGGCTGCCCATAGTCCGAAATATCCGGCTCCCAAGAAGAGCTTCAGGAGGAGTCCGGGATTGTCCAGCACATAGTCGGACACACTGATGGGTCTTCTGGAGCAAGCGGCCATCTCAGAGACACATCGTGCCTTAATGGGTACGGTGGTTGAGAGGATTTCATCCGCCAAAAGCAGTTTGAATGAAGCTTTTACGAGTTTGCTGAGAGGCTTTAAGGTACGCAAAAAATGTATTTTTGATGGTACCGCACATGCTAGGTGTGCTCTATATAGATTGTAGCCCTTGAGACTCTGGTTGCCATCCAAAGGTGGCGAACAGAGGATCATAATCACTGGTAATAATCGCACAGCTTTATGTGCAGGCGGCTGGGGGTCCAGCGGCTGACTGGACTGCTGATTTTGCCCAACTGAAGCGGCAGCTTGACGTGGCCGATGCCGACATTGCTCTTGTTAACAAGCGGCTTGACGAGGCCCAGTGTATGTATGTTCGACCTGTCTGCAAATGTTTTAAGAGGAACATGGTGCTAGTATCTATGATATGCTGTGACTGCAGATGAAGCTGCCGCTGTAGAGACCCTTCGGGTGGAGCTTGCCCGAGCCAAGGAGCAAGCCCGAATAAGTGATGCGGCTGCTCTGAAGGCGGCCGAAGAGTTAAGAGCCGAGCAGGCTGCTCGTCGCCACAGCGAAGAAAAGATAACCCAGATGGCTACTGAGTTGAAGGATGCCGCCGAGCTCCATGAGCTCCATGAAAAGGAAAACCAAGCGAAAGCGGCTGACCTGAAGAAGGCCCTGGAGGCAACCAAGGAAACCTGCTCTGAAATGAGAGGGATAAGGGAGGAGCTACGTGAAGCCGGAGATATCACGGCTGGGAGTCCCTATTGTTGTGAATGAAGTTCGGAGATCCGAAGTATGCCCCTTTGGATCAGTTGTGGAGCGCTGCGGACGCGTATGCGGACCTGGCAAAGAGTGCTGCCGATGCGACCGAATTTTACAAAGATTAGAAAGACCATAAGGTGGAAAGGTTATTCTGGTCGTAGTTCAGTGCCTCGACGCGTCCGCTGCTATTGAATGAGAGGATGTCCGTATGGGCCGAGCTCCATAGGTTGTCCAGGCTTGCTATGAGGTCTGTCGTGGATCATCTTTGGCCACAGGGACCAAGGTCGGACAGTTATTTTGGATTAGTGCAACAATTCCTTGGTGCTGTGTCGCATATCGATGCTGTGAAGAGGTCGACGTACATAGAGGGTGCGCGGATGGCTCTTGCCCATGTTAAAACATATAGGGCCAGGATGGAAACCACTGCTATTGCAACCCGGGGTCCGACGGGAGGCCAGGACCCAGCCCAGCACTATTTTGAAGAAGTCTTAGAAGGTGCCCGTTTAATAGAGGCTCAGTGCTCGAAGAGTGCCATGTTCGAGTGACATGTATATCCATTGTAAAAACAATGCTATTTTGATTATAAAGGCTGTGTTTATACTTTGGCCTGAAAGTATTATAGTGCCTCCTGTGTGGCCGTTTATGTATATAACCTGAAAGTTTGTAGTCGTCGGCTTCAGCCCCCACGCATATAATGCAGGGGTGTTCGAGAAAATGCATAGTCACACATGATCCAACATCTTGGTCCGTTAAGCAGGTGATAGCGCGGTGAACCAGGCAATCAGACTATATAGCTTTAACACTTTCACTTAGCCATAGGAGTTTGACGGTGGGGCTACTATATAGCCCCTGGTACTTCCACGTTTATCCAGATGTGGTGCACGTACGTACATGATCGGGAAAGCAGTCCTTCGTTAATGCAGAGGAATCGCGAAGATATCGATGAGTCATCGAGTGGTTGACCAGTCTCGCGCTGTATCATGACAGTCAGTTTTCGGCTTTCACTACTGAGGTGCTCGTCCAGGTGAACCAGGGAACAATCGCAGTAGTTCTCCCGGTTCTGCCTTAGCCGATAGAGCGGAACATAAGGTAGCAAAATACGGGACCCGGGCAAACCCAACATTTGACCAAAGACATGATTCGGAGCTGGTGCATATAAGGCCAAACTCGCGACGCCAAACACTCGCTAAGGTATTCGGACTTTACGACATATACTGGCCTGAATAATGCCCTCGATAATGAGCCCTGTGTTTCCAGGTACATGCATTAGTCTGGCGTGACGAAGTGTCAAGAACGGCACTATCCCTCCTGGTTGTGTTAAGTGTCCGGAGGGGAAGAAGCACCAAGAGACATTAAAAAAGGTTTACGCAGGGTCTTAATCTAAAGAGAAACCTTTGAGCGGGGCCCTGCTGCACGTCTGCGCCTTTGTCTCCATTGTGCTGTATCCTGGAAGGGTGTAGCACGATGATCATCTTTAAAAAGGGGAAAACCTAGGTGAAAGACTTCATGCGAAGAGTTGGTTAATCTGAATGAAAATGCAATATGCTATTGTATTAATAGGGTCAAGCCAAACTACGGGCTTCCCTTTTTTTGCGAGCAGCCCCTAGCACCACTTATGGGGGTATCCCCAGCTCACATTTACTTTTCTAGAATCTTGTTTAGGCTGGACGGTCCATCTCTGCTGCCTTTAAATGGCTTCTTCTATTGACCGGGTCGAGAGCCCCTGATTCCGGCGTTGACCGTCGTGTTCTCTGGGCTGTCATCATTGTTTCGACGCTTGTTTTTGTTGCGTCGCGGCTTCCCGTTGCCATCCCTGACTTTGGATGTGCCTGGGTCGCTGGTGCCGCTACGGGCCAGCCAGCTGTCCTTGCCCGCGCAAAAGCGGGTCATAAGGCTTGTTAAGGCTGCCATTGTCCTTGGATTTTCCTGGCCGAGGTGTCTAGCAAGCCATTCGTCCCGGATACTATGTTTGAAGGCCGCTAAGGCATAGGCGTCCGGGCAACCGACGATTTGATTCTTCTTAGTAAGAAATTTGCTCCAGAGTTTCCGGGCTGACTCTCCTGGCTGTTGAACTATGTGACTTAAGTCGTCTGCATCCGGAGGTCGGACATAGGTCCCTTGAAAATTGGCCCTAAAAGCATCCTAAAGTTCTTCCCAACTTCCAATTGAGTTTTCAGGAAGGCTTTTCAACAAGTGCTGAGCTGGTCCTTTCAACTTGAGGATTAGGTATTTAATGGCGTGGAGATCATCTTCGCGGGCCATGTGGATATGAAGGATAAAGTCCTCAATCTAGACCCCAGGGGTCTGTCGTTCCGTCGTATGCCTATATATTCACAGGTTTAAATTCTTCCAGAAATTCATGGTCTAGCACCTCATCGGTGAAGCACAGGGGGTGTGCGGCACCCCTGTATTTGTACGTGTCGTGGCATGCTGTCGATGGTTATTGTGTTCGGTGCTGATTCCTATCTGGTATTCGATCAATGTGATCGTTTTGGTAACTCTGATCCTGTGCCGAAGCGCGCTTCCAAGATCCAAAGATGGACCTGACCATACCAGACTTTTTGTCCAGGAGCTCACGTAAATCGTGTGCTGACTTGTGTGCGGCATCATTAGCCGTCCTGTCAAGGCCAGGAGGTGGTCGGTCCGGCTGATCGGTCGTTTTCTGCTGAATGGGCTCTATGGCCTCGTCGTCAAATTCGGGCAACAGCTTGCACTTTGGATAGCTCTTTGTGTGGCAATCGGCACCATATTTCTCTTAAGTGTCGAGCACTTTATTCCACCTGCGGTTGAGCGTATCCTGCGCGGCTTTAAGCCTTTGCTTCTGCTTCTTTAGGCTCCTCACGGTGGCAATGAGCCTTCTGTGGACGTTCTCTTGTTCCAAGAGTTTTTCTGGGATGATGAGTGCATCACTGTCCGGACTGTTCTCCTCTTCGGAGATAGGTTGGTGAATTTTACCCTCGGCGTCATCTGACGTCGGTTATGGACTATGTTCGTCCCCTAGATCATCCTGCTCCATCGCTGGGTCCATGGGGTCGTCGTTTCCTTTGGAGTCAACCGGGGTATTATTCTTTCTTGCGCTATTGCCGCTGTTTTTACTATGGCGAGATTTCGAGCGGCGCCTATGGCGCTGCTTTGGTGGCTTATCGAGGGGATTATCCTTCGTTGCATCATCACCATCGCCTTCTTTTGGTGTGTCCACCATATATATGTCATATGACGAGGTGGTAGTCCAGCGCCAAGTGGGCGATGGTTCCTATTCTTCTCCCGCATCGTCGTAAATACCGTCGACGTCTTCGGAGTCAAAATCGAGCGTGTCGGTTAAGTCATCGACAGTGTCTACGAAGTGGGTGGTGGGTGGGGAATGAATTTCTTCGTCGTCCGCTTCCCACTCGAGCCGAACATAGTTCGACCGGGAATCTCCTGACAAGGAGAGAGTCCTTAATGAATTTAGCACATCACCCAAGGGCGAGTGCTGAAAAATATCCGCGGAGGTGAACTCCATGACCGGTGCCCAATCAGATTCGATAGGCACGGGCGTACGTGGTTCGGATCCTGTAGCCAGAGGCGAGTTCGAGGGTCCGATGATGCCATCCTCACGGGAGGTGGGACAAGTGTTCGGCTCCAATGCCGATGAGTGTGCGACCTTCGTGACGGGGTCCATCCACCCGTCCTCGGAAGGCGCGATCTGTTTCGGATTGATTCCCGGGGCCGCCGCAGGTGCAATCTCTCGAACACTATCTGATGGCAGATCTAAGTCATGCTCGTCATGACTGTTCGGCGTACCTGACATGGGCTCGAATCCGTTGAAGATCAAGTCTCCGCGGATGTCGGTAGTATAGTTCAAGCTTCCAAACCTAACCTGATGGCCAGGGGCGTAGCTATCGATCTGCTCCAAGTGGCCAAGCGAGTTGGCCCGCAATGCGAAGCCGCCGAATACAAAGATCTGTCCAGGAAGCAAAACCTCCCCCTGGACTACATCGTTGAAGATGATTGAAGGAGCCATCGAGCCTTATCGCGACGACACAGTGGAACTCTCAATGAAAGCACCAATGTCGGTGTCAAAACCGGCGGATCTCGGGTAGGGGGTCCCGAACTGTGCGTCTAAGTCTAATGGTAACAGGAGGTAGGGGACACGATGTTTTACCCAGGTTCGGCCATTCTCGATGGAGGTAATATCCTACTTTATGCTTGATTGATCTTGATGATATGAGTATTACAAGAGTTGATCTACCACGAGATCGTAGAGGCTAAACCCTAGAAGCTAGCCTATGATTATGATTGTCCTTGTTCTACGGACTAAATCCTCTGGTTTATATAGACACTGGAGGGGGCTAGGGTTACACAGAGTTTGTTACAGAGAAGGAAATCTATATATCCGAATTGCCAAGCTTGCCTTCCATGCAAAGGAGAGTCCCATCCGGACACGGGACGAAGTCTTCAATCTTGTATCTTCATAGTCCAACAGTCCGGCCAAAGTATATAGTCCGGCTGTCCGATGACCCCTTAATCCAGGACTCCCTCAGGTGGCCCAGACACTGACTTGACGATCCTACGGAGGTTGCCATGGTGCCCCTCGACATGCTACGACTACCCGTCCACCTGTCGTTCATGCGCGGCCACTACTGGGCGGGCATGAAGGCCAACTGGATCGTCCTCATCCACCAATCCGTAGTCCGTGGCGTCTCGATATCTACACCTAGCGAGAGATCACCCTTCCATCATTGGATACCGTCACCATCGAGCCTCGCGGCCCGCCGAACACTCCTACCTACTACGCACGAGACGCGTCAAGCTTTTGGCTCGACCTCTGTTTGCTGAAAGTTGTAATCTGCGAAGTGCCCACACCATTAGAAGACTACATGGATTACAAGCTCGTTGCCTTGTTCAACATGGGATTAGTCTATCTAGAATCCGGTCGCCATACATGGTTATGACTCATCGTCAATCATGTTGAGGCAACATTTCTGTCTGATGCTATAGTGCACGATGGCATCGTTTACGCGGTCGATGCACAGATTGGCTACCTATACTGGTGGAATCTATCGTCGTGTAATTGTTCTATCTCATCTCATCTTTACCTTATGAATACGGCTGCCTGTTTATTGTTACAAATTTAGAATAGATAGTATGTCTATAACCACATCATTGCTATATGTTTCTCTCATTTCCTAGATTTTTATGACCACACATGTTATTGTTAGAGTTGATATGAGAACAATTGGCCTCTAATGATTGTTAGAATAGATATTATGAGCATAACATCATGATTGCTATATGTTACTCTCATTTCCACGATTTTTATAACAACACATGTTATTGCTTAGAGTTGATATGAGAACAGTAGTAGTAAGTGCTATGGTAGAGTATGAGTAGGCTTTGTCATAGCTGTTTTCCTCCCATTGTTACATGATGTTTGAACCATGACATATTGCTAGAATATGAAAGCCAATGGCTTACTTTTTAACTTGGGGTATGACTATGACCACGGCTTTGCAATTCTCTGTCTATGATATGTGTCACTGTTATAATAATCTTAATTCCACACATACTATGAACATGATTATTTATTTTTGTCCTTTTGGTCTCCAATTTGAATTGTTGCAGCAGACGCAAATGCGTTGGCCTTCATGATTCCAGGACCTGGAATCATACCAGCCGATGGGTGGTGGTCTATCGCTCGTTCAGCTGACGGCGGTCATTTGATGCTCATTCAAACGTACCAAATTGACCAAACCATTACATCAAACCACACGCAGTATAATGCGTGGGCGTTCGTGACATTGATGGCTATGGGTGCTTCGTGTTCGAGAAAGATCCCAGCTCCATTGGGCCAGTCGTATTCAACTAGAGGCGGGTTTACAGCCTCGGCAACCACTCAATGTTCCTCGGGCTCAATTATCCGATCATCTAGCCAATCATCGATCATATCACCCGCGATGATTCCCGTGCTATGCAACTTCCATTCGCCAGGGGGGACTGTGTTTACACATCATACCATGGGTTTCATGAATCACCATATCCAGAGATTCGTCGACATAGCTTGTTGCCAGATAATCTTCAGTGTGTGAAAGGCATCAAGCTTCCATGCGATGGATGGCTTTTGCAAACCCGACATGCGGCGATGTGGTTCATGCCAACAGCAAATATGCACAACTTGATTTGTACTGATATCTAGATAGAGCCATGTATTCTACTGCTGTAGCACGACCCTATTTTGTTGGATATTATGTACTGTTGTCAGTTTGAAGCAGTCCTCTGGTTTGAAGGATAGATACCTTCCTGGATCAAGTGCGTCCTAACTCACATGCGTAGGATGTACTGATAATGACGATGGAGATGCTGTGCAGATATATTTGGAATAGTGTTGTCCCAGGATTAGAATACTGCTGTCCTATAATTATTTGGATCACGCAGCACCCTATATAGGGCCCAAAGATAGGTTCCCAAATTTCCCTGGACTGCCGGCCCGGCCTGATCCGATCCCGACAGAATCCACCTGGGACACCGATCCTGATCGAGCCACCCCTCCCCGACCCCCTCCTCGCCGCTCCTCCCCTCGATTCCCGACCTCCCGCCGTGGTCCGCCATAGAACTTCGTCGGATCCGGTGACTCCCACCCATCTCCACCTCCGGGCCGACCGGATCCGCTGCCTCCCCTCCTTCTCCAGCTCTTGGTCGAACGGATCCACAGCCACACGTCTGTCCCACCGCCTGGCCGACCACCGGCGCGGGCGAGCGAGCAACGGCGAACGCCGGCGCGAGGGAGCCCGCGTCGCCTGGATGCGGCGAAGCCGCCATGGACTTCCGCAAGCCTCATCCTCCTTCCATCCTCACAGCATGACACCTTCACAGAGCAGATGACAGCCCCGACGCAAGATGCGGTGAGCGGAGCAACTCCGCGGCGGAGGCGGCATCGGTGACACCTTCAAATCCAGCAACAGTAGATGAACTTCCTCCCACTTCTTGCCTTCTCCTTCAATCTTGCCTTGCCTGACCTTCTTTCTTCGTGCAGACGAACTTCATGCCCTCTGCAATACATGGATTGCCACAGAATTCCTCCCCTAGCTCCCCGACGAATTGCTCTCAAGGTGGCCTATCTACTGCCAGAAAAGGGTTGGCTGGACTTCTAGCCAGGGTATGGTTGAACTTCCTTCCTTCTTTTGTAATATTTTTAAAGCCATGTGAGGCCATGTGAAGTTCAATTAGTATGTGAGGGCATGTGAAGTTCAATTAGTATGTGAGGGCATGTGAAGTTCAATTAGTAAGTGAGGCTCAGTCCGGGTTACAAAGCAGAAGAACCCCTGCCTGCATTCACATGTGAATAGCCATGCGAAGGTATGTGAGGGTATGGTTTAACTTCCTTCCTTCTGTTGTTATTTTCTTAAAGCCACGGGAGACCATGTGAAGTTCAATTAGTATGTGAGGCCATGTGAACTTCAATTAGTATGTGAGGGCATGTGAAGTTCAATTAGTAAGTGAGGCTCAGTCCAGGTTACAAAACAGAAGAACCCCTGCCTGCATTCACATGTGAATAGCCATGTGAAGGTATGTGAGGGTATGGTTGAACTTCCTTCCTTCTGTTGTTATTTTTTTTAAAGCCATGAGAGGCCATGTGAAGTTCAATTTGTATGTGAGGCCATGTGAAGTTCAATTTGTATATGAGGCCATGTGAAGTTCAATTAGTATGTGAGGGCATGTGAAGTTCAATTAGTAAGCGAGGCTCAGTCTAGGTTACAAAGCAGAAGAACCCCTGCCTGCATTCACATGTGAATAGCCATGTGAAGTTCAACTATTAAGTGAGCCTCAGTCCAGGTTGATATGTACCTAGTTGTGTGAAAAAATAAAATAGAAAACAAAACATACATGTGATCACATGAAGGTCAGGCTTGTATGCACTAGTGGTTCAAGCATTCAAACTCATGAAGGTTCGGCCCTTTTTTAGCTGTGGACAGTATTTCCCCTATGCAAACTAGAAGTTCAGGGTGTGAATAATGCTCAGTTCAGTTACAAAGTTATAGGAAGATGTAACCTGTGTGCTAATAAACATTTTTTCCTTTTATGTCAACAAGACGAGAGACGCATGAAGAAGCTTAGAAGTTCCCAGCAGCAAATACACAATCCTAAGCCTGTACGCGTTGCACCACCCCCTCAATGGGTCACACCACCTGCTCCACACCAAAATTGGATGACACCAGAAACACATGGAGACAATTTTGCACCTCCACCTAATTGGGTGACACCGGAAATCCCACGCAGATTCTTTGTATCCACTAGCGGACTCCCAAGCACGCCGATGGAGGAGGGGGTTAGCTCAAGTCCTGCGTGTAACTCTGGAGGTTATCCTGGTGTGCATCCACAATGCCAAAGGGAAGCAACTAAACCGGATCCCAGGACAAATCTAACAGGAACACACACACACGGAGAAGAGTGCTCTGCACACTACCACCGTTGGATGGTGCTGCTGCTACTACAACTCAGAATTGTACGGGACAAAAGGTAGATGGATTGCTTCACAAAACAAGAGAGCAAACAAAAACCAGGATCGCAATGCCTCCACAACCACCTAAAGAAAAAAGGACGCAAACAAGAGAGAGACCGTCTTCGGCCCTCCTTCCTCCTCGTGATCTACTCCTGCATCCTGCTATGATAACTCCGCTGTGCCCCATCCCAGAGGGCTAGCAGTAGACTCCAGTGGAGTTGCGATCGTGCACGCACGTAAGTGAAACAAAAATTTAGGTGTTTATATACGCATCATGTATTATCTGCCAATTTTATACTCCCTCTAGGATAACAGGATCATAACTGCATTTTAACGTGCCGTTTGCATTATTTTTTTTCTTTTTCTGCAGATGTCGGATCTCCCAGATTATCTAATACCAAGACTACAATGTGATTCCAGAATGTAGAGGAAGCAAGGGAGTTTTATAACAGATACGCTAGACACGTAGTATTTGGAATCAGGAAGACGGGAGGGAATGAAAATCACAAGTATTTTGTTTGCGCGTTCCAAGGGAAACACACAACTTCTGTTTTTGAGGCTGACAGGAAACAAAACAAAACATCGCAGAGGACAGGCTGCAATGCAAGAATGAGGGTGAAGGTGCAGGAGGATGACACATGTGTGGTAGTGGACATTAGTACAATCATAATCACCACCTCATGCAATTTGATGACATGCTGGTATTCTTGCACTCACACAAGAATTATGACCCCACTATTCTTGAGTACATAAAGCTCCTGCAGTACCACGATGTCAAGCATACAACAATCATGTCCATGCTATCTAAAAATGAAGATGGAAGCTACTTCCTAAGCATGACTGGACAAGACCTATTAAACTAGTAAGTATTTCAAAAAATGCACATACTGCAAAGTCCATTGCATCCTCAATCACAACCCTTTGCTAGCAAAGATAACAAAATGCATGTTTTCATATAATTTGCAGGAAAGCAATGAATGCAAGGGAAGATGATTTGGATGATGTATTGAAACTTGTATCTTAATTTAAAGACATGAAGGCCATCAATGATGGGTTTTTCTATGACATACAAGTAGACAACGACAAAATAGTTAAAAACATTTTCTGGTCCAATGCAAGCTGTCGAGGAGCATATCAAGACTTCGGCGATTGCGTCACATTCAACACAACTTACAAGACCAACATATTTCATATGCCTTTGGGAGTGTTTGTTGGAACAAACCATCACTTGCAGTCAACGATATTTGCTGTTGCCCTGATTAGATACGAAGATGCAAAGTCATTCAAGTGGTTGTTCGATACATTTGTACAGTGCATGAACAACAAACATCCAACTTGCATTCTAACAGGTAAGTTCAGAAAAAAAAACTCTACAAGTTTCATCAATTGTACAGTCTATGGGTCTGTATCTGCATACACTATTTTTTTCTGAAAAAAATGTTAAGCAAGCAGTTCAACCACTGTTAGCACAGAAGTCCAACAAAAATAGTATAAGAAGCATAATTATATGTCAAATGTTTAGAAAAAATATAGTTCAGGATGTGAAGTTCAAATAGAGGAACCATACAAAGTTCAAGGACACTGCTGCAAGAAAAAACACATGTGACATATAGTTATGTAAGTGAAGTTCAAGCACTGGTACCACAGAAGGTCAACAACACTGCTGTAAGAAAAAAATATATGTCACATTATTTGTTCGTCCTACTGCTACCTGTGAAGTTCAAGTACTTGTACATCATAAGTTCACCATTAGTAAAAAGAAGCAAATTTCACTTTTTTTAATTCATGCAGACCAGTGCCCGTCGATGGCGAAAGCCATACCTCAGTCATTCCCAAACACCGTCCACAAGCTATGCGATGGCACATCCTGAAGAAGTTCAAGGAATACCTCGCGTTGCTGTACAAAAAGTATGACACATTCAAACAAGAGTTTAGAGCGATCTTGAACTGGCCGCTAATGCCTACAGAGTTTGAAACTGCCTGGGCTACACTCATGTAGAAGTTCAACCTACACAACGACCAGATGATGATGCAGCTCTGGAATGATAGGAAGATGTGGATTTCAGCATATTACAAGAATATTTTCTGTGCTAGAATGACTTTCACACAATGAAGCTAGAGCATGAATCACGTGCTCAAGAGAGGGTTTGTCAAGGGGACCTAGAACCTACACAAGTTTGCTAGGCGGGTAAATGCATGCATACAAACTCGGATGCAGAAGGAGAACGAGCAAACAATGAACAACATGGTATTAAAGACAAAAAAACACCCATCATATTGTGACTTCCTTCAACATGTGCATACTGTATTTGAAAAAATGACTCTGCTTCGACTAATATCTTATTTCTTGACATGTGTGCAGACCAATCCTGTGACAAAAACAACCTACGACTACGAGGAAGACATGGCTATCAAGTACACGAGAGCCGTGTACACTGAGATGAGGACTAGGATGAGAAAAGCGATGCTATTTCGCGCAAAGCCTATAGCAGAGCCCACTAAGTACCTTATGTACTACCACAACAAGACTGGCCATGATGATGAAGAAAGATTTGCCTAGTCAAAGCATGAATTCCAGGTTGTAGCTAACCCTGATAATGAAATATACGAGTGTGAATGCAAGCTATGGACACACACAGATGAGCGGAAAAACAAACTCATTAAATACCTAAACTAGTAGTATCATATCAATTAGATGAAACTCATTGCTGGCTCACAAACTATGTTTTTTGCATTCATCACAAAAATGCAGGCCTCTTCTGCCTTCACATCATGGACATACTGGACCACCTGAAGGCTGACAAATTTCCAGACAAGTATATCCTCAAACGGTACACAAAGACTGCAAGATCACAACCAACATTCGATACATGGGTCTACAACATGTCTGCATCGGATGGCAGCTCAAGACTATCGAAGCAAGACATCTTGCTGCAGCTAAATTTTATGGTTAACAAGAAAGCAATGAGATGTGACCAGCAATATGACAGAGCCTTCTATGTTCTCAAGAGGCTAGTGGAAGAGATGCAATACATTCAGCAAATCGAGCGGATGCTGACCAAAGGATGGCTGAAGAGGATGCTGAAATTGAAGATGACCTTCATTATTATGCAGCTGAAATGCTCCAGGCCGCTGCTCAAGCCAACCAATCCAAGCAGGGTGTTGACCAATTAATGCAGCAGCGGCAGCAAGAGACGATGAAACTGCCTCTGTACTCTGAAACAAAGGGTATGAAGATAATTTCTGTAGCAAAGAAAAGTGAGAGAGCTCAAATAAAGGCACCACCTGCAGGAAGAGTCATCATGCTCGATGGGAACGGAGTGCCACTTGGACACAGGCAATGTAGTGTGTGCAAAAAGGTTGCAAGACACAACAAGCTCACCTGTCCAACACTCTTAGAAAGAAACAATACAGAGGAGGTGAAGCAACCAAAAGTTAAAAAACAACAGCCGAAAGTTATAGAACAAAACAAGGGACCACACCCACAGAAAGCAAGCAACAGACTTTGTAGCATATGCAAGAAGTATGAACCACATAATGCAAGAACATGCCTGAAGCGCGCTGATGCTGAAAAGACAAGCAAAAAGGCGGAGAAGAAACAGAAAGCAAAACCAAGAGCCAGTAACAAGAAAGTGGTGGAAGATGAAGAGGAAGACGAAGATGAAGACACCGTGGAAGAAGAGGAAGACGAAGAGGAAGAGGAGGACGACGATGAAGAGGAAGAGGACGATAAAGAGGAAGAGGACGACAAAGAGGAAGAGGAAGATGAAGAGGAAGAGGAAGAGGTACATGTCAAGCAAAAACAACCAGAACCAAAGCCTAGGAGGAGCGCAAGGCTAATGAACAATTAGACTACATCAATTAAACAAATCAAAATTATGTCATGTAAATGTGCAGAATGTTATTCCACTTTTGAAACAGTATTTTAGGGAGAAGAAGCTTACTTGAACTTCTATTGTTGAACTTTCAAAGAAATTATACAGTAGAAGTTCAAGTAAGCTTACTGCAGAAGTCCTGGTATAGTATGACAGGAGGTGCTGGTGAAGTATTGCATGAAAGAGCAAGCATTAATAAAAATGAAAAAATACATTGTGAAGTTCAACTAATATTTCTGCAGAAGTCCTGGTATATAATGAGAGGAAGTGCTGTGTTGGTGATGTATTCAATAAATGTGCAAGATGGAATACAAATGAAAAAATATACACTATGAAGTTCAAGTAAGCTTACAATGGAAGTTCTGGTATATTATGACAGGATGTGCTGGTGTTGTAATCCATAAGAAGTTCAAGCAAGCATGAATAATTATACAGTCTGAAGTTCAGGTCAGCTTGCAGAAGAAGTTCTGGTATATAAATTGATGTAGGAAAAATATGTCTACAAAAAAAGTATTGCCCTATGAACTAAGGTTAGCAAGCCTAAGACAACACGTTCTGATGTGAAGTTTCTGTTTGGATACGTGCAGAAGTTCATGTTGAATGTCGACAAAAAGATCAAGAAATGTAAAGGAGTGTATGACACTATTTTTGCACAAAGTTATATTTGAAAACCATTTGCAGTTGAAAAATCACAAAAAAACACATATAGATTCTCTGCAAAAGGCCACATAATGGTTGAATTGAAAAATAACAATACATTACACGACACAAAAAATCCTCTCCCATCTCAAACCAGCAGTCCAGTGAGGTCTCAAGCATCAGGTCAAGTCAAAGATCATATGCTCGGGCACATAAAAAAAACCAGCAGTTCAACCATAGCCCAGAGAGAAGTTCACGTACATACGTCAGGGAAAAACACACAACACATGGATAATTACAAACGATGCAGTACATTGAAATTCATAAAGCCAAATCATTCTTCAGACCAGATACATTTGTCCTTAATATCATAAATAATAGTTCTGCAGCTATAGATACACAAATTACTAAACCATTCTAACAATCAAATCTTTACCGAATCGTTCCAATCACTATCAAACCTAAATCTTTACGAAATCAAATCTACACTGAAACTAATGCTCCAAATTCACGAGCACAAGGACTGGATCTCTTTAGGAAGCTTTGTACGCAAGTCTTCATTCTTGTCACTAAAGATTAGAGTGTGCATGAACTTGGCCTTCCAGTCATTTGCAGCAGCCTGCAAATAAGAAATGAAAATGATGGTTTAGTAAAGGATAACTAAAACTACAGTAGGAGCGTCTCGGCAAAAACACACAACAAAAATGAAAAGGATGATGAGACAAAACATACCTCCACATCACTGAAATCATCAACAAGCCCATTACCATCATATGTAGAGCAGAACTTCACGACAAAGAAACCACAATCATTATTCTCTTGCTTTGGAACATCGATAAAGGTCGGCCTCTTTGCAATAGTCACCCAATTAGGCTGCTTGCTCGCTTTGTACGCAACCTTGCCATACACCTCCTCGAGCAACCCAACAAATCACTTGATCTGCAAGAAATGACAAAATAAGATGAAATCAAAAACATGTTATCCAAAAATAGTTAAGTTCAGGTACGTAAAAGTGACACTTGAATAAGATACAGCTAAACAAATACCAGAAGTTCAACTATCAAATGACAGACAGTTCAAGCAGTATTACCAAAGCAGAGGCAGAAAGATATTTTATCAACAGAAGGCATAATATACTTCGTTTCAAACAAGAAAATATGAAAGGAGGTTCAGGCTAAGAAACACTCATGATATTTTGGCAGTCTCCATGGAAAGATGTTCGTCACATTCCCTTATTACTGTAAGGAAGTGAATGAAGGATGTCAATGCTCCCACGATATCTATTCAGCACATACACACTGTAGTGCGCTATTGTGTCAATTGGCTTGAATAGTATCAAAAAAACCTGCCAAAAATAAAAGAAATGGTGAACACAAACTATAAAGCATAGGTATTGAACAACCGGGGTGAACAAAAACTTCTTGACAAACTCAGCAAAAGGATGTACATAAAATTAAAAAATGCAAAGAGTTAACAAAACCTAACCAGCTTTGCTTTAAGAAGGTCTTCTCCCTTGCGAACAAACATTGGGAGGAGTTTAGCCAAATTTTTTGCATCAAACTTTGGAACTGTTGCAGCGAAGAAATCATACTCGAGGCAGTACTATGCATTCACAAAAACAGAATTAAAACAACCTCCCAAATGCCGCTACACGAAAACTAGAGCAAAAAAGGGAGACATGGGTGTAAAGAACTGAAACTTGTATGAAGTAGGGACTAAGTACAACCCTGTTAGGAGAAGAGAATATATCAGAGGTCTCCGGCTTATCCTTCCACAAGCTTATGAGATAATCCATTATATCTCCTTCCATCTGCTGCCCTTCACCGAAAAGAGTATAAAGGACACGCACTGTGAGGTCAATAACATTCCCAGGGATGTTAAACATGCAGTAGCTTGTCCTGCAGATTTAAAAGGATGGGAAAAATATTAGAAGTTTAGACACTAATACAACAGAATTTTAGATACTAATACAACAGAAGTTCAGACACTAATACAATAGAAGTTCAGACACTAATACAACAGAAGTTCAGAAACTATAACTCCAAAAGGCAGGGAGAAATTAACATAAGTTCACATACTAATAAAATACAAGTTCAGAACAAAATAGCATCTCTGGCAGCAACAAAAATAAGAAGAAGAAAACTCACTCAAAATACTCCTCCAGGCCTTCATCACTAAGCACAAACTCTTTCACTCTCCGGGCCTCGGATTGATGAGGGTAAATGTACTTATTTAGAGGAGCAACAGCAGAACGCCACTTCAAAGGCAATCTCAATGCTCTCTTGGAGGAGGTCATGTTGCCAGACTCAACTGCCGGTTTCCTCCTGGTGAAGACAACATTCTTCCCACCTCTCCCAGCTAGAGTACCAGCAGCAGATTTACCATTCTTCGGGTAAGCAATCTTCTCAAAATCATCATCCGACGAAATCGCCTATGCTTCATCTACTGCGACTGCACCAACCTTCCTGGAGCAAGGGGTGTTTGGAGCACCAGAAATACCAACAACCTGCTTCCCCTACTTGGAAGGAATAAGGGTTCGAGCGCTATCATCTTCTCTCGGAGTTTCACTCATCGATTCCTCCCTAGGTTGGTATTCCTGTGACCCGAGGAATGAATAGTGGTAATCGGTCAAGTCCAACGGATCCACTGTCAAAGAAAAGGAAGACAAAAAAGGCCATTAATTATAATTGAAGTTCAGGTATAGCACAATGTACAGTCCAACTAATATAGATGACATGGTCACTACTAAAGCTGACCTAAAAAAATGTGTTGCATTTAAAAACTAAATGAAGTTCAGGCACAAGCAAAGGCACAGTTCAACATAAACTGATGAAGATGGAAAACAATCAACTAGAGCTAACTAAAATGCATAAAAAGGCATCATATCCTGAAGTTCATGTACAATAAAAGATGAAGTATAGGCAAGCAGTCCAAGTGTCAAGGCTTACATGTATAGTAGCCAAACGGACTTTGGAAGTCTATTTCAAATAGGTTAGAAGAAGCAATAGAGTACAACCACGTCTTTCTGATATCCGTGATATTATGATGGGAGTAGTTTGCAAGAACCCCATCATGAAACGAATTAACATTCTTAAGCATGAAGAATCCGCAGTCGATACAACCATCAAACCCAAAAAAGAACAGTGTTAGAACGAAAAAGAAAGCCAACGAATAAAAGAAGTCGCAACTTATGTACAACTACAAATAAACAGAAGTGATAGAGGAAACGTGGAACTCATACTTGTTATTCTGCTGGGGGACATCAATCCAATCCAATTGGAAATGGTCAATAGTAACTAGACTGAAGGGTGTCTCCCTGTCGTTGCTGGCAGCGTTGCAAAGCTTCTTGATGTTATCAGTCATCCGCCGAAACAGGCGTACCGCACAGTCATCTTCTGGTCCATAGTGGGAGTTGAGAAGTTGGAACCTTGAATTCTTCAGGTCAAGAATTATTGAAACCCAATGACCAACACCACCCAGGTTAGCAGGAATCTCAGGCGGGTCAAAAGTGGGGAAAATAACCTGAAGCAACATAAACACACAAATCATTGAAAACTGAAAATTAATATCAAACGGTACAAAGAAAAATAAAACAATGTAAACAAAGTGGATCGCAGTGCAAACTAATACAGAGACAAAGAACAAGATATTGCTTACAGAATCATGTGCATCCATGCTATCTTGACCAGTCGCCATGAAGTACTTCCTCACACGAGAATCAAATTGACCTCTCAAAATCTTGTCCTAAAATAATCCAGACAACGCCAACATATGAAAATACAAAATGAGACAAACAAGTTTTAAATAAAAGGTTAAGGAACAAAACAGAAAAGAAATCACTATAGGGTTGACTTACACAAACCCAATACGGCAGAATGAGTTCATCTGATTTCTGGTACTTCACGCGTAGACAATACAGTGCAACCTCAGCTACATTAGATCGAAGCATTCCGCGAGGAGAAAAAGATATTGCTACATCTTCAACAGTAGCTTCACACTCATTGTTTTGGAACATGATCTTTGATCTAAAACAAGCAATAGAAAGTAAAAAAGAACTTAAGAATGAGTAACTCAAAAAAGTCATCACACATATAAGCATATAAGTTCAGCTACATCACAATAGGCAGTAAAAAAGGCTAGATGTTCAGCATAGATGAAGAAATTAGAAGTTCAGCAACAAAATGTAAAGAAGTTCAGGTATAAAACAACAGACAGTTCATAGTGGTAGGCAGTAAAAAAGACTAGATGTTAAGCACAGAGAAAATATTAGAAGTTCAGCAACAAACTGTAAAGAAGTTCAGGTATGAAACAACAGGCAATTCATAGTGGAGGATGGATGTAAATGTTGGCCAGCTGCACTCACCTCTGAGAAGCCTAGTAACACTGAAATAAAAGTCATCAACCTTCTTTCTAATGACAGGAAGTTCACTATCTGCTCAGCAAAAGAAATAGAAAATAAGAGCAACATTCCAGCACAACATTCAAACACAAGCACATCTCAGTTGCTACACCAGAAAAGATAAAACAACAGGATTATAAACATCACAACCATGCATTACAGACCCCCCCCCCCACATAGAAACAGGTTCACTTAACTTTATTTACAAACCAACCGACAAAGCACAAACCAGAAGTTCAACTTGCACCCACATGCAGTTCACAGGGATATCATGCACCAAAACCAAAAACAAAAGGAACGGGGATGGGGAAACAATAGAGAAGCATGCTCTTCTCTTTACGGATTCTTGCCTATTCCAGTCACAACACTGGAATGATCAACCTCCTCTCCTATGCTATCGCTTTCGGTCTCTTCCTTGTCATCCTCGTCAACTCCAGTAGACATTGCAGCATCATCAAAGAGGACAGCAACAACAGTTAGACCAGCTGGAGAATCTGAAACAACAAAAACTGTTGGAGCAGGTTGGAGCAGCTGGAGCAGCTTGAGAACCAGCATCAACAACAACTGATGGCTCTGCTGCAAAAGACTTCTCCGGGCCTGCAGCAGCACTACCACCAGTCTCAACAGCATCCTCGATGTGATTTGTCTCCAAAATGATATCTCCAGCTGTCTTGCCCTGCTCAGCATCAGAAACCATAGTGCTAGTGGACGACTGAGGTTCAGTTGGCTCCATCCCGTCAGAGCAGTCGGTGCCTGACACAGTCTTGTCTGCAACCTTCTCTGGAGAAACACTAGAATCATCATTCTGCAGCAAAGAACAGAAAGTCAGTACAAATGGGCACACAGTGATAAAATGCAAAAACAAGTACAATAAAAAATGAGACAAAGAGAAAAGAAAAATAGTACTTTATTTTCACTGCCATGAACCTCATTAACCGATACATCACTCGGGGGAATAGGTTCATGCACAGGAGCAGTTGCGCTTTCAGGTAAAACATCCTCCTCAACCCTAGCATCATCATCAACAGCCTACAAAAAATCATGTAAAACACAAATGCCTAATCAGCAGAAGTTCACATTACATGATAAAAGAAGGTCAGCTATGACAAAATGACACATAGTGGAATTCTAAATAGAGTAAACTTAGAAGGTCAGATAGCAAACTACTCTAATGCAAAAGGGAACAAAAAGTGCCACTTATGGAAATGATAGAAGTTCAGGTGCTGTAGCCCCTGAAGTCCAGGTACTGTAAACAGAGAAGGTCGCCTAGGAAACACTAGTGCTAACAGGAAAAGGTTTAGGACACATGAAATCAATAAGGGTCACCTATGACTAGATAACAGTAATAACTGAAAAGCTAACAATGAACATTAATGCATAGAAAATATCAAAAAGCTCCTTCACGACCCAAACAAACGGGATCTTGCCTCTGAATCTGCCTCACAACAACACTTGCCTCATCTTCAAACGGCTTGCAACGAACATCTCTATTTCCTTGAACAGCCAAAAGCTAGCACGGAGGTGGGAAGTGCTCTCACGAAGCTCAGCAAGATATGTAGCTTCAATTGATAAAAGCTCCTTCAAAGACTCAACATCAAAATTGTGGCCAGGAGGAAGAATCCCATCCACGCGACTAAGACGCTCAACCATTGTCAGAACATGAGCCATCTCTCCACAAATAGTTTCCAGAAGTCCATCAATCCTAGCAAGGGAAACATTCGCAGCATCAAACAAAACCTCAGAGGACACACCACCTGCAGCACTCACACGGGCAGAAGAACCTTCTGGATCTACAGTGGGGCACTAGTGTTAACATCTCGGGCGAATTCAAATCTTGGGGAAGTTCCACTCCCTAGGCTAGTGGCACGAGGCATAGTAAGAACAGGACGATCAATAACCCTAAAGAACACAACCTCAGCCTGTGTCTTCCACTTCATATACAAAAACAAAAGTCAACACGTCGAAGAACAAATGAAAGAACATGGAAGCAGAAATACAGAAGACAGTAGCAGAAGTTCAAGTTAGTACCACAAGCTGATACTGAAAAAAAAGACAATGACAAGGAAAAAAAGGCAGAACAATCAGATACACAAACTACACCAAAAATTCCACTAATGCCTACACACGCAGTACATTTCAGAAGTCCAACTATGTCTACATAGGCAGTACAAACATGTATGACTAGAAGTTAACATGCTTTTAAACTATTAGAAATTTACATAGCAGAAGTTCAACCATGTACAACAACAAGTTAAGCTAATTTCTTATGTATTTATCCAGAAGTTCACCTATGTACACAAAGGCAGTAATACCATATAAGCCAAGCAGTTTAGCTAATTTACTCGTCTATATGAAGCAGAAGGTCAGCTATGTACATAGCAGAAGTTCAACCATGCACAGAAAGGCAGTGCTAACTACACAGGAAAGAAGAAACACACACAGGCAGTTTCCCAAACAGCCAGGTGGCTGGGTCATCATCACCCTTCCCGACCAAGTTAGCAGCAACAAGCTCAAGAAGATTGGCCTGATCCATGAAACTTATGCGAGGGGTCCTCAAGTCAACAACAGGCTTCTTTCCAATGAAAACGCAGTCCAAATACATAAGAAGCGGCGCGATGGCACAGCCTGTGACAGCTTTTCCTCTGCTAGTCCCTAGCTGATACCTAATAGCTGCCCTTCAAATGTCATCAACAACCAACTGGCAGTAGTCCATTTCTGCCATGTCTTCAGAGACAAGGTTCTCAGCCATTGCTGCCTCCCTGGACACTCATGTAGACGTACCAGGAATAACCACCTTCATGAATAGAATCAGGTAAAACACCTGCAGAGCCAGATCATCATTCGTCTCATCATCCACAAGTTTCGCAAGGATATTCCACAGATCCTTTGTCTTGATGTTGTCACTCCTACCGTAGCCAAGTTTGGACTTTAGCCTCATGACAGCATCATCAAACCCATCATTCGAGGGCCTTGGAGGGGTACGATCACCTTGAGGGAATCCAAAAAGATGCTGAATAGCATCACTTGTAATACGCAGAACCTTGTTCGCCTCACCCATGTCCAGAATCATGGTTGTAGGGTCAATCCTCGTGTAGATGTTGCCCATCAAAGGACGAGAAATGTTGGAATCAACAGTCAAGTCAAACACAGAACCAAAACCAGCATTGATAACCCTCTTCATGTGCATAAGTTTTAGCATTTTCGCACATGTCTTGACCTCTTTCAGTGAGCAGCGAACCGTCTTGTTAAAATGTTTCGCCGCATCTCCTCCTTCGTCACCTTCTTCGGGCACGTTGCCTGCTCTCTTCCTCCTCTCGGGCCGCTTCATAATCTGATACTGAAAAAAATACAATGACAATGAAAAAATGAAGAAAAATGAGATACACAAACTACAACAAAATTCAACTAATGCCTACATACAAAGTACATTTCAGAAGTCCAACTATGTCTACATAGGTAGTACAACCATGTATAACCAGAAGTCCAACTATGTCTACATAGGTAGCACAACCATGTATGACCAGAAGTTAGCATGCTTTGAAAATGTTAGAACTGTACATAGCAGAAGTTCAACCATGTACACCAAGGCAGTAATAAAACATGTACATCAACAAGTTAAGCTAATTTCTTATGTATTTATCCAGAAGATCACCTATGTACGCAAAGGCAGTAATACCATATGAACCAGAAGGTCAGCTATGTACAAAACAGAAGTTCAACCATGCACACAAAGGCAGTTCTACAAACACAAAAACTACAACAAATCTACAAATGCTCTCAAAAGAAGTAAACACGGGAGATTCATACCTGATTAGCGGCATCATCATCATCATCATCATTCTCATCATCAACATTGAAATCAGCATCATCCTTGTCCTCCGGATTAACATGAGAACGCTTCTTCACACCCTTGTTGACCTTTGCAGGTGCAACTTTGTGCTTAACTTTGCATTTCTTCCCCTTACCAGATGCACCAGCACCAAGCAGAGAAGGCGCAGGCGCCATAGTGGCAAGCACACGACGACTACGGCCTGGTGTTCCACCGAGGGCTAGCCCTTCCTCTTCAGGTATTTCTACAGACTTTGAAACACGTGGGCTCCTCCGAGGAGTAAGTTCACCAACTAAATTCTTCCTGGCAGCGGTCATCTTGATTTTCTTCTTCACGGGGGCAACAGCGGCATCAGCGCCACACGACACGTCTTCCTCAACAACAGAGCAATGCCCAATAGTGATCTCAACAACATTAACAGTTTCAAGAACATCAGAACCTTTCTGAAGGCGGGCCGCCATCTTCTTGTCAAAATCTTCTTCCTTCTTCCTCTTGCGCTTGTCCTCCAGAAGAAGTTGAAGAGGCTCATCCTCAGGTTGCATGACAGGTTCAGTGCCATCAATAGACTGTGACTGCGTCTCTGACATCTGAACAGAGCACAAAGGATCCGGAACACAATCAGAACCTTCAACTGACGGAACCCCATGCTCGGCGGCAACAGTGTTTTCTGATAAATGAATCTCAGATAGAATATCATTGATGGTGTTCACAGCTTCCTCTGTCGTGGACACATCTGCAAAGAACACAAAAAGCATAGCAAATAACAAAAATAGTCAGCAAAAAAAAACAAAAAACACACCGCAGGAATAAGTTAAAAAAACATGGCTCGAGAATCTAAAATAAAAAGAAAATGAGTTCCTCGAGGCTTGAATTATTCTCAAGGCTCGAAGCAACCTCAGCAATCAAAGACAAAGGAATAACTGGTGATTTAGCTACATCAGATATTGGAGCATCAGTATTAACTTCTGAAGCTCCATCTTGATCACAGGCATTTTTTTCAGAACTATTCAATTCATCATCAACTACAAAAAATGCAAGTAAAAAAGGAAGTTGAGTCCTAATCAACAGTCCTTCACCAAAAGGGGTTCTACTACTGTATCAAAATATAATACCAAGAAGTTCAACAATACCTAACAAAGAAGCAAACACAAATGAACAATTTACAATTTACATACTAAATATAGAACAATCTACACCAGAGAGGGTACTACATATAAGATGAATGTCCAGAAGTTCAACAATATATAACAAAGCAGTAAAACAAAAATACACGGAACAGAAGTTCAACCAAATTTCACTATAAAACAAACAATAATTAAAACCAGAAGTTTAACTATGTGGCCCAAGCAAGTACCACATAAAAAAGATGTAGCATGAATAGAAATACTATTTCACAGGCAAACTAAATATCAATACCATGAAAATGATCACAGAAAAAAACAAAGATATACAATACAAAAACATGAAACATGTGGGAAGTCCAACAACACTTGGTGACGTAGTTCACCAGCAATTCATCAAATAAAAATTAAGCAACACTCTACTAACTTAAACTAAGGGTAAAATGCATACACATCAACTTTGCTAGAAGTTCACACTTTTAATAATGGACAGTCCAACAAGACAACCACGTGAAGATATGGGCAGACATATACAACAAAACTTCTACTTCAAATACACACATCCTCCTCTGATATACAACTGCGTTATAATACCTGTAGAAGGTTTTGAATCCATGACAACTAGGGATGAAAATGGAATGGAAACTTTCCGCTTTTTCGGCAAAAAAACCGAAAACGGAGAGGAAAAACGGAAATGGAAATGGAATTTTGTAAAACAAAAACAAAAGTGAAATTTTTTATGTGGAAATGGAAACAAAAACGAAACAATGTTTCCCGGCAGAACAAGTGCGAAAATGGAATTTTCCCTTTCCGTTAATATGGAACTTTCTGCTTTTAATACGAGCAAATGTCTGTTTTATAGCCCAACACATAATAAGACCCTACAGAGTTACATAGCAGAATAATGGCCCATGGACCAACTTCAGCATAACAATACACCACGCACCGCAGCAAGGCGAGGAGAATCCCTAATCACCTCTCAAAAATAATCTATCCCTAATCGAGCAGACGAGCACGCCGCCATCGCCGCTGCCCTCGCATCTTCGGCCGGCCTGCCCAGACTTGACATGGCGCCGTCGGACGCCGCTGCGTCCTGAAGCCGCCGTGGGACGCTGCCGTCCTCTGAAGCCGTCGTTCGATGCCTCTGTCCTCTAAAGCCGCCGTCCGACGCCTCCATCCTCTACGCCCCTCCAACATGATAGAATCCCTCCGCAGTTGCACCCCTCTCCGCTGCTGACGACACCTTCACGGCTGCACCTGCAGTCCTGCACTATTGCACATACAGAGTAAGATTACCAAGCAAGATAGCTTATGAATGTTCATGCAGATCTTGCGAAAATCCATGATACACACTATGTTGAATTGCCTGTAGCCCTGTACATATAGTAAGTCTATCAGAACTAATATTGGGACCCTTGTGCTTTCACAGTGCACTAGTGGGCTAGTGGTACAGTTGTATTTAGCTTACTTATACATAATTAATTAATGTTGTTAGCCTCTTCAGGTCTGGCCGTAGTGTTAGTGCACTTCCAACCTGCAATGGATGATTTTTTTACGGCAAGTAGCAGTGCAAGTGTAAGCGCAACATCTCCGATTGTGCTTGAATCATCGTCGGAGCAGCCTCCCAATGCTACTAATACAAGTGCAACAGCTGCAAGTTCGGATACGGCCAATGTAAGAGTAGTGATACTAATATGTGTGAAACACCTTCTGTTGATCTTGATCTAGATGATGGTTTAGACTCGTTCTTGAGTAGCACAAGTCAAAAATTAGACTGTGTTCTCAAAACTGAGTTGGAAGTATACATGGATCAAGAGTTACAATCTAGAAAATATTCGAATTTTGATATACTATCATGGTGGAAGGTCAAATCAAGTTGAGTTTCCTATTCTGTCACGACTTGCTCGAGATATCTTTTCTATGCAAGTGTCAACGGTTGCCTCGGAGTCGGCATTCAGTGCTGGTGGGCGGGTTGTTGACCCATTTCTGGTCGTCTTGAACCTGAAACCGTCGAAGCTTTAATTTGTACTAAAAATTGGATTGGAGCATCAAAAGGTAACCTTTTAAATTTTATCTCAACTTCATGTGCACCCTATGACATAATCATACTAATAATTATTATTATCAATCATTCAGGTAGTGACATTGCATCTGTTGTCAAAGACATGGACATGCCAAGCTTGGAGGAACGTTTTACAATTTTGGTGCACATGGTTTGCATTTTATCTATTTTTTTACTTGTATTATGTCTAATACTCATATTACAGAACTTGAAATCTATTTGTAAGCTTGCCTATGTAGTTGGAGGAGCCACAAGAGGATGATAGTGATGATGACCTGGAGGACTTCATGGATGAGGAAATGGAGGATTGAATGTTGTTGTGCTGGAATAGAACTGTTAGTTACTATATTTAAAGTTTCAAATATTTGCATCATGGATACTTTTCTTGTTGAGTTGAAGTGTGTACTACAGTACTAGTACTATTATTCAAGCTGAGCACTATTGTGATTTGAGCTGCAATGTTTGGTTGTTGGATGGCTTACAAGTTTTTTTGTTGCAAAAGTTGAATATTTATGCACAAATGAATATCTAATAATATATCCACAATATATCATAATATTTTATAATCATCTTATCTTTGACAACTTGGTTCATTTCATTGTGTTTTTTTCTACGGTTCAAGGGTTCTTTGTTCCGGTGAACATCCGCTTCCGTCTCCGTTTCCATGTCGTATTCGCTCCATTTTTGTTTCCGGTAATATCTGTTTCCATATTTGTTTCCGAGGTTTCTGTATTCGTTTCCGTTTCCGGAAAAAAATATGAAAACAAATATGATAGCACCCAGTTCCGTCCATTTTCGCTCCGTTTTCATCCCTAATGACAACACAACCCCCTTGATGAATGGTACTCTAAACACTAGATCAACCTACAAAAAACATAGGAGAAATTACATACAGTTAGCAAGTATAGAATCATACAACAATGCAAAAGAGCAACTAAATCAAACCCTAGGTTGAAACAACTAAAACACATCAACAATTATGATAGAAGAACAGAAGCACATCTAGGCAAGCACAACAAAAAGTACTCATAAACTAATGAAAGCATGTGACAGACACAATCTAGACTACGAAATCAATAGCACTAATGCATTTAGATGCATTAGATCCAGTATCAACAGTAACACCACACCCTTCTTACATGCATCTAACTGGTGAAATCACAAAAGGGGAAAATGGAATACACATAAGTTAAAAGGGGGAAATCACAGAAGGGGGAAATGGAATCCACCCACCACGCACGCAAGAACCCTACCTAATCTCCAACCCAACCATCAGAAGAAAGGGTAGGAGGCGATGCGAGAGCACACAGAATAAACAGAGAGGACTCTTCAGATCTGGCGAACACTAAGAGAAAGGATTGGGGGGAGGCAGCATTTGAACCTCTCCAAACGACCCCGGCGCACGGATCCGCGGCGGTTCTTCCACTCCCCACGATGTCACGCGCACCTTGGAACCACACAGGCAGTTGCCGCCCTCGCTTCAGAGCAGAACAGAGCGCGCTAAGGGAGGGAGAGCGGGGCGTGGGCCAGAATAGGAGCGGGGGCATGCGCCGATTACTCCACTCACGAGCGCAGGGGACATCGACGGAGAAATCAGGGGGAGTTGGAGGGGACCAAGGCAGCGGAGCGACGGAGAGGGGGAAGAGAGCGTGCGGGAGGGAGGGGGGTTTTCTGACAGGTGGTGGCGAGGGAGACACACACTTAATGCATCTCTGTAGTGGGGCGTTGCAGTGCCGTG
>NC_041389.1:187730902-187744703 GCF_002162155.2 Triticum dicoccoides
TTTAAAAAGTAAATGCATCTATTGGTAAATAAATGCACCATTTGAATGCATCTTTTTTTGAAAGTTAAGATCACATAAAAAATCTGCTGGTATCCTACAAACAGAAAATTGATTGCAAGCAGAAAGGTCAAGTACTCTATCAAGGGAAGAAAAATAAAATAAACAAATATGTACGTACAAAAACAAGAGAAAGAAGTTCAAAAAAATAAAGAACATAAGTTCAAGTACACTAATCACAGAAGTAAAGGCATAGGAATAAATAAACACTAAGAAACAAAAAGAAGAAGTTCAAGTACAAAAACAGATGAAGTCCACATCTAACTAAAATACACAACTTAAAAACAATATAGAAGTTCAAAATTCAAACACACACAAAGTACACATGCGGCCTCGGCCTCACGCTATTGCATTGCTACCCGCTAGGTTTTGACAGGGCGCAATGCGGTTATTCAGTTTCCACCCCCACCGCACGCACGCCAGAGCCACACCCCTATGATAGATAGTGGGGTCACAGATGTGACAGACTCGCCTCCGCATGCGACGACACGGAACGCCGCATCGTCGCCTGCTCTGGCTCGTTCCTGCTTGGCCTCGCGCTACCGCATTGCTGCGCGCTAGGCTTTGACAGGACGCAATGCGGTTATTCTGTTTCCACCCCCACCGCACGCACCCTAGAGCCACACCCCTAATATAGATAGTAGGTTCACGGATGTGACAGACTCGCCTCCGCATGCGACGACGCGGCACGCCGTGTCATCGCCTGCTCCGGCTTGTTCCTGTCTCGGCCTCGCAGGGGGAGGGGAGGGGGGTCCCGACCCCCCTCCCCCCTTCTCGGCCTCGCGCTACCGCATTTGTCACTAGGCCCAATGCCTATTTCAATGTCTACAAATATTTAAATACTAAAATAACAAACATAATTATAATTAAAGAAGTTCAAATAGTGAATATATAGAAGTTCGGGATAGTTATTCACTAAAGACCAACAACTATTATAACTACGATAACATACTAGAAAAAAGAAGAAGTTTAGGATAGTTATTCACCTCAAATTAAGATGTTAATAATGATTAGCATACAGAAGTTCAGGATAGTTATTCACCTCAAATTAACATGTTAAAAAATGTTTAGCATACAGAAATTCAGGATAGTTATTCACTAAAGACCAACAACTATTATAGGTATGAAAACATACTAGAAACAATAATAAAAAATATGCATATCCGTCGGCCAATTCCATGGTTGCTCATGGGACAAAGTCAAAAAAAAATCCAAAGCAATGCAAAAGAATGAAAAATAACATAAAAAAGAAAGAAATACAGAGGACTTGCTCCATTACCTTGCAAAGAAGGAAAAGCATAATTTCTGGTATGAACAACACAGAAGTCCAGCTTGTACAACGACCCTTAGACGATCTAGAAAAAGTGCATGCATACTTGGACTAATCCCATGATTTCTCACGATACAAAGTCCAAGAAGAACATCTCAAGAACTAAAATTACACAAAAAAATTAAACAAAGAAAATATATAGCACCATGCACCTTCACCTTGCAAATGTGGAATGCAATGTGGAAAATCATAAGTTCAACCATTAATTAAAAAGAAGTACAGCTTGTACTGAAGATAGTGGATGATCAAAAAACTATCCCAAAAACATAGATTAAAAGGAAAAAAAGGATGCATGTGCCTGTGCTCCAGCTTGACAGGCACACACATGACGACAGTCAACAACATAAAACATACTTGATTTTTTATATAACAATAGCAACGACATACTAGATCGTATTGACTCATCTCCTAAAAGCATGCGTAAAGACGATAGAAGTTCAGGTATGAAAATTATAGTAGTCCAGCTTGTACAACAGAACATAAAATGATTGAGAAAACAACCCCGATTAAATTTGGTTCCCAGATTTAATCGTTTGGGTCAATTCCAACACATACTGAAGTGCTACAGTTGTTCAAAGTATGCAAACATGATACAAAAAATAAATAAAAAAGTATGCGTGCATACTTGGGACTAATCCTATGGTTGCACACTAGACAAACTCAAAACCAATTCAAAAAAATTTAAAATTACCAAAAAAGAAAAGAAATATAGAGAACAATGTTGCACCGCCTTGCAACATGGAAACCTAGAAGTTCAATCACTGGTACAATAGAAGTCCAGCTTCTACTACAGACATTGGGAATAAGAAGTTCAAATAGTGATGATATAGAAGTCCGGGTTTATGTAAAACCTCGAACTAGCATACAGAAGTTCAGGATAGTTATTAACTGAAGTCCAACAAACTATTAGATGACGAGAACATACTACAAAAAATAAAAAATATATGCATATCAATCGGCCAAACAATTAAATGACCTTGCAACAGAACCAATGAAAAGAATGAAGAAATGACAGTAAAAAAGGAAAGAAATACAGAGGACTCGCTCCACAACCTTGCAAAATAAAGGAAAAATCAGAAGTTTAGGTATGAACAACACATAAGTCCAGCTTGTACAACGACCATTAGATGACACACAAAACATGAACGAAAGAATTCGTCAGAAGCATAAAATCTTCTGCGCCTGATTAGAACACGTCCGCACACCCTTGTAAATGATCTGCGAACTACCTTTCCACAAGAAAAATGAAAGGAGGGCAAATCCAGAAACCGCAAAAAAATCCGTGCAACAGCCGCGGGAGTGCCAACATCAAAGCACCAGAAATCAAACCGTATGGACCCTCCCAATTGAAATTGACGACGTAGTAAGCCTTCAATTTCACAACAATACGCAGATTAGTGAGGAAACTTGACAGGAAAACAAGAAATCGCCGATGGCGGAGGATGCATCTCGGGCGGATGAAGAACACGGCCGGTTCCAAATTCACTTGAAATAAAAAAATTGTGCAACAAAATTGTACGAAACACAATTCCCATCGTGCCAGAGCTTCGACAACACCCAAAGCATGCATTAATCTTGCAACAGACACAAGTTCATCATCACCCGAGACCAAATCCGCCAATGATCGTGATTCCTATTTAAAACAAGCATTTAGTTGCTACAAAACGTGTGCACATTACATTTATATCACAAACAACACGATTGATTAGAAAAACTTAAGGTAGAAGGCACGGTTATGAAGATAGCCCGAAGGTCGAGTTTATACAGGAAGAAGTCCAGGTTGTATAACTCAGGCAGTTCAGGTTGTGATCAGAATATTATTCTGATCCCGTGATCAGAATAGTGTTTATGTGTGTGTGTGTGTGTGTGTGTGTGTGTGTGTGTGTATTACTTGTTAGTTAAACCTATGGTTAAAATGTGACACTAAATACGACTAGTAAGTAGTACAGTAGCAGTACTACTATACGTCGGTCAAATTATTCATCATGTCCACACATTGAATTGACGTGACAACACGTTGCGCATGAGGTGACACAAGAATCCCGGCGGCGTGTTCGGGTATTCTGGACTTTAGATTTGTGGTACCACTTATCTGTCGAAATCTTTCATGATTCACTTAAAACAGTCGATTGATCATACATTGAGTACCATATAACTGGAATTAACCGCCGCAAGTCAAAGAAGGATTGGCCGGTGCTGCGGGCTGGCATCAAGTTCGATCCCACGGATCAGGAGCTGATCGAGCACCTTGAGGCCAAAGTGAGTGCTGACAGCACGAGATCTCACCATCTCATCAATTTGTTCATGCCAACCATCGACAGCGAGCACGGCACATGCTACACCCATCCTGAGAAACTTCCAGGTAAGACACCGATCGGCTGTCTACTTGCACAAACATATTCCTTTGTTTATAGCTCTATTTTTCTTTTTAGACGCAGAGCTGGTGAAGCAATTACAATTTGACAGTTAATAAAAAGTGAAACAAGTGACTGCAACATGCCAAAGATGTTATGAAAATGCCAACTACCTACACGAAAACCTGTATTCGACAATACTGCAGGTATCACACTGAGTGGCCTAAGCAAGCATTTCTTCCAGTACAATTCCAGGGCGTTCAAAAGGGGCACATAGACGCATCGCAAGATACAGCGGTGTGTGGCATGCATGTGATGTGGCACAAGATCGGCAATACCTTGCCGGTGATGGTCAACGGCCGGCAGACGGGCCGCAAAAAGGTTCTGGCGCTACACACCAACAAGAACTTCAACCAGCAGAGAACCAACTGGGTGATGCACCAGTACCACCTTGGGGACGTGGAGCAAGAGAAGGAGCGAGAGCTGGTCCTCTACAAGATTTTCTACTAGACGAACACTAGGGCCAGGAGTAAAAATATTATAAGTTAGTTTGGTATTGGTACTTGTACTACCTTGTCATCCGCAAGTTTGTATTGTTGTTAACGATCTTTTGGTGTGAACTTGCATTTGCTTCCAACCATCATGCCGAGGGTCGACGCGGATATAAAGCTGAGTCATTTGTTTCGAAATGAATTTTTAGGCACCTGATTTTTTATTTGATGGGTAGCATAAGCACTTGCTGTTTGAATTCCCAGTTCTCCAAATTTTTTGAAACAAGTGCATGCACTTATTATCACAATGAAAAAACAATATCCCTATTGCATCCTAGTTATCAGTCTGTACTTGCAAGATTCTCTCATTTACTGAGCACGAATATTGTTTTTAAGGTCGAGCAAGTTACAACTAGGCTGTAGACTGCCCATGCTTGGTTTTGTTTTTAACAGGCCTAGCCCATGACGACAACGGGGCACAAAGATCCAGAAGGTATCTATTCGCTGGCCTGCCAACGTTAGTTATATTTGGTCATACAACATCTGCAGGCAGTTTTTTTACTGAATCAAACACACAGCTCAGTTCTATTTTCCTCTTGAAACGCATGTCCTACATTCGTTTTCTAATCTCTACCTATAATTTTACTAGTTCATATACACGTATCATTATATTGAAAATACATAAAATTCCCTTTTCATATTTACATCCTTATTTTTGTTGCTGTTTTCCCTCCCATCGCTGACTTTTTGACCACTGGTTTTCCCTTAAACCAACTCAATTGTCCCATGTCTTATTTGCTTACAAAAACAAAACGATTTTTTGGCAAATCAATAAGTTCTTAAAAAGTGTTTATCATTTCCGGATTACAACGATTCGGACTCCACCGAAATATGCAAAATAAGGTTGAACTTTTTGACCATGGTCCTGGGCAGAAAATGGGCTGTAATAAATTACTTAAGAATTAGCAAATGGGCTGCAAATTATTAAAAAATAGCAAATGGGCTCTATGTTGTCTGTCACAGATTTGGAGGCTGATTTGTGGGCCTACTAAGTTCATGCATACACAAGGTTTATCCAAAAAGAAACTTAGTCAACAATCAACTCTACTAGCGTCAGACCGTTACATGTCAATCTAACGGCAATCATGCTTCTTCAGTCTCTGATCTTTCTGCCCCAGCCGCCAAACCAGCGCCGTCGGAACCGCTTGCTCCCGCCTCTCGTGGCCGGCTGTGCTGCCGGGCATGCCTCACGGCCCCATCATACTTGCATCCCTGGCCTGTCTATCCATCTACTCACCCACACCTCCTGTTATTTTTTGGCGACGGCAGCCGAACCAGTCAACCCTTGTACTCTCCATAGCGTGGGCAACCACTGCCGTGTCTTCCCCGGCTCCGTGTCGTTCCCTTCGTAGGCCTCGCTGTCGTCCACCGTCATGGTGTTCTTGGCGCGGTGTGGTCAACATGGTCAATGAACGACATCCATCGGAAGTGGACTGTACGTGGAGAGGCTGAAAGCTGGGTCCACGGTCGCACACAAGGAAATGCCTCCTTATTACATGTAAAATAATGATTCCTCCACCTGACATCTGGGACCCACCAGAATGGCCTCTGTATTTCGTGAAAAAAAGTTCCCTCTGCTGACAGGTCAGACTCACCAACTATATCTTCGCACACAAGGAAGTGCCTTCTTATTGCGCACAAAAAAATGAATACCCCCTGCCAGCTGGGACCCGCCATAGTGGGAGGCTAACTTGTTGGCCAACTAAGTTGACGGGGACGGAGGGCTTTGTCAACTTAGTCAATATATGAACGATTCTAGCTCCAGTGACCGTACGATGTCCATCCAACGGCCGTAGTGCTTCTTCAACCTCTATCTTCTTGCTCCAGCCGCCCAAAGCAGCGTCGGTCGTGCCGCCTGCTCCTGCCTCCCGTGGCCGGCTGTGCTGCCGTGGAAGCCTCACCGCCGCCTACTACTCCCACCGCTGGCCAGGCCATCCCTCCACTAACCCACACCCCCTGTTATTCTGCGGTGACAGCAGCCTCACACCACAGCCGAACCAGTGAACCCTCATACACCTCTTCGCGTGGGCATCCACTGCCGCGTTTCCCCGGCTCCGCGTCGTCCCCTTCCTAGGCCTCGCCGTTGTCCACCACCGTGGTGCTCTCGGCGCGGCGTGGTCAATGTGATCAATGACCGACTTCCATCGGAAGAGTACTGTTCGTGGAGAGGCTGACAGCTGGGTCCACGACAGCCGGAAGGAAGTGCCTCCTTATTACACACAAAATAATTATTCCTCCACCTCACAGCAGGGACCCACAGGACGGGCCACCGTATTTCGTGAAAAAAACGTTTCCCCCCGACTGCTGGGACCCACAGGACGGGCCACCGTATTTCACGAAAAAATCGTTCCCCCCATTGTCAGCTCGGACCCACCGGAAGTGCCTCCTTATTACGCACAAAAAAAATGAATACTCCCCCTGCTAGCTGGGACCCACCATGGTGGGAGGCTGACTTATGGGCCTACTAATTCGTTGGGGACGGAGGGCTTTGTCAACTTAGTCAATATAAACGATTCTAGCTCAGTGACCGTACGATGTCCATCCAACGGCCGTAGTGCTTCTTCAACCTCTCGTCTTCTTGCTCCAGCCGCGCAAACCAGCACCGGTCGTGCCGCATGCTCCTACCTCCCGTGGCCAACTGTGCTGCCTCGGAGGCCTCACCGCCCCTACTATTGCCACCATTGGCCAGGCCCTGCGGTGACGGCGGCCTCACACCGCAGCCGAACCAGTGAACCCTCGTACTCCTCTCCGCGCGGGCTTCCACTGCCGCATCTTCCCCGTCTCCGCGCCATCCCCTTCCTAGGCCTCGCCGTCGTCCACCGCCCTGGCGCTCTCGGCGCGGCATGGTCAACATGATCAAGGAAAGACTTCCATCTAACGTGGACTATACGTGGAGAGGCCGACAGCTGGGTGCACGGCTGCAGCAAGGAAGTGCCTTCTTATTACGCGGAAAATAATGACTCCTCCACCTGACAGCAGGGACCCACTCGACGGGCCACCATATTTCATGAAAAAAACATTTCCCCCTGACTGCTGGGACCCACCAGCTATATCTTTGCACGCAAGAAAGTGCATCCGGGCAAAAAAAATGATTCTCCCCTGACTGCTGGGACCCACCAGCTACATCTTCGCACGCAGGGAAGTGCCTGATAGTTGGGACCCACCTGGTCGAAGCGTACGTAGCGTTGTCATTCTGGTCACGAACGTGTACATACATACTGGTCGATGTAGAGGCGCGCACGTGTCGTAGTAGAGGCGCGCACGTAACATGAACACGTACGTACAGCGGCCAGTGTGCAAGAAAGAAAACACAGCCACATACGTACATACGGGCGGGTTCTGGAACGCCTACTCTCAGATATGTACAACCAGGGCTCGTGTACATGGCAGGGTCGGAACGGAGAAACTGCGTCGTCATCGTGTTCATGGGGAGGCAACGGAATGCGTCATGTTCATCGGGAGGCAACAGAACGCGTGGGAGCCAACTGGCTTGGACGGAACAGCCGATGAAAACGAGGCCTGGCGTACCGCAGAATGGAGGAAATGGCCTTGTGTTCGACCGACCACGTTAGAAATGGGATCATGTTCATCGGGAGGGGTCTGGCGTACCGCAAAACGGAGGAAACGGACTTGTGTTGGAGCGCTACAGTCGAAATGGGGGTCCTGTTCATCGGGAGGGGTGTGGCGTACCGCAGAACGAGACTCCACGGGATACTGTTCATCTCCACCGTCAACCTCCTCCAACCTCCACAGGCTACTGTTCATCCACCGTCGACCTCCTCCAGCCTCCACCTGCGACAGTTCATCCACGGGCTCCTGTTCATCCAGCCTCCACCGCGCGCTACTCCACCGGCTACTGTTCAACCAACCCTCTCTACGGGCTCCTGTTCAACCACCCCTCCACGGGCTACTGTTCATCCACCCCTTCACCCTCTACTGTTCATCCAGCCCTCCACGGGGTCGTCCTGTTCATCCAGCCCTCCACGGGTTCCTGTTCATCCAGCCCCAACCGGCTCGATCGATCGAGGTCCCGTTCATCTAGAGGCAACACCACGGGGTCCTGTTCATCCACCCCCACCGGGAACTGTTCATCAAAACCCCCAGCAACACTTACTGTTCATCCAGAGGCAGCATTGATCGGCTTCAGTTAGCAGCAGTAGCGCAGGAATCGCTCGATGGGCTTCAGTAAAGAGCCATCGATTGATCGCTCAGGTTCAGTAACGCGTAGCCTGCAGTGCAATCGCTCGGGTTCAGTTAGAGCCCAATGCCTCACACCCACGCGCGTGCGTGTATGAGAGAAACGACAAACCTCTGTGCATCGCTTGGCCCCAACCACCCACAGTAACCGGGAACACCCTGATATTTTCCTCTCCCTCACTTCTACCACGGTTTTTCCGTCATGGATGGCACAAAGAATGTCATGCAGCTGCGTCTCCGGCCCGCCCAGGACGAAAAGCCCATTTTCTGTCATGATTTTTTGTCATAGAAGTAGGAGCCCATCACATCTATGATTATACCGGGTTTTGTCACAATTATCATCATAGAAGTGTCATAAGTATGATAGAAAAAAAATTTGTTCGGCCCAAAATGTCACGGATGTGTCTTTTTTTGTAGTGAGAGAACTTGCACTAGTGAAAGTATGAACCTTAGGCCTTGTTTCGAAGCATTGCAATACCATTTGTGCTCACTTTTATCATTAGTTACCTTGTTGTGTTTATATTTCCAGATTACAAAAACCTATATCTACCATCCATATTGCACTTGTATCACCATCTCTTAGCCAAACTAGTGCACCTATACAATTTGCCATTGTATTGGGTGTTTTGGGGACACAAGAGACTCTTTGTTATTTGGTTGCAGGGTTGTTTGAGAGAGACCATCTTCGTCCTACGCCTCCCATGGATTGATAAACCTCAGGTCATCCACTTGAGGGAAATTTTCTACTGTCCTACAAACCTCTGCACTTGGAGGCCCTACAACGTCTACAAGGAGAAGGTTGCATAGTAGACATCATGTGCTGATAGATTTCTTGATCAGTTTGTTCTGTTATCTCTATCCTGTGTATCTGTGTTCATCCCCGTTCTTTATCATCATCTGTAGTCTTTCATTACCATCCTGTACTTCAGATTTACTTCCGAAATTGTTTTATAGCATTGTATTTAGTTCCAACTATGTTGTGTCTCACTCTGCTACATCTGTTTGCATGTTGCATTACTCTCACTGTTGTTAAACCTGTGATCTATCATGCTCGTACTGTCGTCAATGCTTTTATCAATGAATAGGCTTCTGATGAAGAAGAATAATTATGTTCATTTCCTTCAATACTCTATTCCGCTGCTGTGATTGGGTTTTGGTTCAAAGCTTTTGAAAGAAATTCTGAATCTCCCATTCACCCCATTCTGGTCGATATACTCTCGGTCCTAACACTCCCCATCACCACCGGTAGGGTTTGTTTGGTCCATATGCAATTCATCTTAGATAGGATCCGCACGCGCTGATGTGGTCACCTATTATAGGTAGGGTCAAGGACCCATCATTTGGGACCCACATGGGGCCCATCACCATCATAGGTAGGTCCCTGGACCATGCCAGCATTCAGATGCGTACATCAGGAAGATCACTCGGACGACTCTACAACACTTGGACAGCCACACGTCACTCGGCTAACGATCAACCACTCGGGTGTATAGGGCAAGGAGTCATGGGAGCTGCAATGGTCGAGGGATCCTAAGTCGTCCACTAAATAGAGTTATAACTACCGTTACCTGTAACTGCTGTAGTATAGGCTCAGCACTAGTATCTGCCTCATTCAATGGCCTTAATTTTCCCGGTGGTGTGGGAGACATGGGGCTGCGACACACTCTATATAAGCCGCACCTGTAACGGCCCCAATCCGATGCACCAGGTGTCATCCAGTTATTCGCCGTCGTTGCCATGTCATTTGCTTGTGTGTTGCACTTTGCCATGTCATCATGTGCATTTCATCTGCATGTTTTTCAAACCTTTCATCTGTCCGGGTTCCCCCGGTTCTCTTCGTTGTCCGTTCCGAGCCCAACCACTCTCACACGCGCCCGTCGCACCTCTCATTTCTTGTTTTGTGATCCGCTGAAAAACGGTCTCAGAATGGGTCGAGATTTGTCAAGTGGCCTTGGTATATCACCGATAGATCGCCTGTCAAATTTCGTTCCATTTGGAGGTCATTTGATGCCCCAACAGTTAACAGAGTTAACCGAAACTCCCTCTCTCTTTGCAGCATAGCACCCCTTCAATACACCCCGATAGCCCATCCAAACCCTCTCTCTGGTCTCCGTCATTGGATCACGATCGTGTGGGTGAAAACCGCACCTCATTTGGACTCTCCTAGCTCCCTCTACCTATAAATATGCCTCCCCCTTCCAAATTCGCGGTGCAAACCCTAGCCTTCTTCCCTCTGCGCCGCCGGACACACCTCCCCACCAACGGACATGTTCGCCGCCGCCTCCGCAGCCAACCCCGTCGTGCCACGTGTTCCCGCCGGCCCTCTCTTTCCTCCACGCCGCCGCAGCCCGACGGGCCCAGATCCGGCCCGCCCCGGGCCGAACCGGGCCGCACGCCGCCCTCCTGATGCACCGGCTCCCCCGCGCCAGACTCCGGCCTCCCCGCCGCCCGTGTCGCGCCTCCGCCGCCGGCGCGCGCCACCGCCGCCTTGCCTTCGCCCGGCGCCGCTCCTCCGGCCAGCGCCGCCGCCCTTAGGCCTCCTGCTCGCGCGCCGCTCCCCGCTGAACCGCGCCGGCCACCACGCGCCCAAGCGCCCCGCCCAGCGTTGGCCATCACCCCGCCGCCTCCACCTTCGAGCTCCTTGCCGGAGTGCCGTCGTTCGTCGGATCTGGACGGGTGGGATGAGATCCACCCGTCCGGGAACCAAACGCCTCCCCCGAAGCCTGCACCGCTCCATCCCGGGTCGACCTCGTCCCGTCTCTCGTGAGGGTATATTTTCACCGTCCCAGGATTTTTCATCTATTGTTGCATACTTTGTCATGTCATAACTTAATGCTCGGTGCTCCGTTTTGCGTGCATAATATGTCAAAATGTTCATCTCTTGGTGCTCTAGATGATGGAGTAGTTTTAATTCATGCTGCTATTTGAATTGATGCCTTAATCTTCGTTGCAAAACTGTTAAGTGATATAAACTGCTGGAATCTGCTGATTGTTAACATCATGTATGCATCTTCCGAGTTCTATGACTTCGTCCCTGTTTATCCTATGATGATGATCTTGATATGCACATGTTCTTCTCTTCATGATCTACATGTTGGTTTGCTATGCATTCATGTTAGGGTGCATCTTGACATGGTAATTCCTGTTGCAAAAGTGCATGTTGCTGTTAACTACTGAAAACTGATGTAACTTGCTGATTTGTCATTTTTGTTGCATTTTGTGTGTGCATCCTATGGGAATGATGTCTACATGTTTTAGGAGGATATTTATGCCATATTTACAGGAGTGCAATACAAGTATTTTTATATGCCATGTATTGAGTGCATCAAGCTTGTGAAGTGGGCTACTCGTTGTTAATGTTCTGTCAATGCTGATTCTGTCATATCATGATGCCATGTTTGCTTGATGCTACCAATTAATCCATGCATATTATGGAGATTTTATTTGACATGTCTTGTTGTACATGTTATGATTATCATTCCATGCCTTTTTATGCCCTATATATGTCCTGTAGAATATGTTTTCATTGCCATGAACATGCCTACATGTTGTTCCAGATTTGTGTTAACTTCATGATGCCTTGTTGTGAGCGTGATATTAGTTGATACTTTCCTATTCTGGAGATTCTCCAATTACATAATTTGAAGTATTCTATGATTACTTTGTTCACATTCCATGTTTGCTAAATTTGGATATCATATGCCTCTGTTCCATGCTTGCAAACATGCTATCATAATGTTGCTGTTTTACACTTGCTGAAACTGTTTCAACATTCAATCTTATCTTATTGGTTCCCACTAATCCATGAGTCATATGTATACGATGCCATGATATTATTTTCTCTTTGTTATGGGTACTTTCATGCCATATCCTTGGTTGATATGTTTACTTGTTGTAGCTGGTCTCTTGATTGCTTTCAAGTTGCCATCATATTAACTCTGCTCATGTATATGCTCCTGTGTTATAAAGTTGCATTTTGAATTGATCATATTGGTTTAATATTGATGCCTATGAACCTGAACCTTAATGATATTTGAAGTATGTTATCTGTAAATGAAGTGAATGTCAAGTTTATGCTCATATGTTTCCTGTAGCATGTTGTTTTGATAATTACAAAGTGCCTACTTGTTGTTTTGGGTAGATTGTTGTTATAACTTGTTTGGAGTGTATGTGTTGCACCGTTGCTCCGTTTTGAGCATGCTCTATATGATACTTGCTTGATTTTGCATGTAGTTTCATCTTATCATATTGCATCAATGTTTTGAGAGTGTTTGCTTGATGTTTGAATGCATTTTGCATCAATGCTATGTTTAACTTGTTCTGCTCATATCTTCTAGGCCGTAGCTCTGAATGAAATGAACTTTATATGGAACTTGACTAGAATTTCGTGTAGATCATCTTGGTGCATCTTAACTTGCTATTTAACAACTTTAACATAAGGTTTATTCAGATCTGGACAAATTTCGAAATTTGCATATGAGGACTTACCGGAATTGTTATGTGTTATTTTCGGCCTCATTTAAACTTGCTTTGATGTGATATTCTTGTATGCATCATCTCTTGCCATGAGTAGCATCATATAGCCTTTTTCATGCATCATACTTGGTTGAGCATCGTGTCATGTTTATGTGTTGTGTGTTTACCATGTTGTTTGCTTCTTTCTGGTTGTGCTTCTTCTTGATAGTTCCTGTTTCGTTGCGATCGTGAGGATTCGTTCGTCTACGCTTGATTCGTCTTCGCCAGTTCGTCTTCTTCATGGACTCGTTCTTCTTCCTAGCGGTATTTCAGGCAAGATGACCGTTACCCTGGATCTCACTACTATCATTGCTATGCTAGTTGCTTCGTTCTATCGCTATGCTGCGCTGCCTATCACTTGTTTTTCAAGCCTCCCAAATTACCATGTCAGCCTCTAACCTTTTCACCCTTCCTAGCAAACCGTTGTTTGTCTATGTTACCGCTTTTTCTCAGCCCCTCTTATAGCGTTGTTAGTTGCAGGTGAAGTTGAAGACTGCTCCATGTTGGAACAGGATTATGTTGGGATATCACAATATCTCTTATTTAATTAATGCATCTATGTACTTGGTAAAGGGTGGAAGGCTCGGCCTTATGCCTGGTGTTTTGTTCCACTCTTGTCGTCCTAGCTTCCGATATACCAGTGTTATGTTCCTTGATTTTGCGTTCCTTACGCTGTCGGGTTTATGGGAATCCCTTGACAGTTCGCTTTGAATAAAACTCCTCGAGCAAGGCCCAACCTTGGTTTTACATTTGCCTAACAACCTATAAACTTTCCCTTGGGAGTAATTAACCCGAGG
>NC_041389.1:187744807-187841565 GCF_002162155.2 Triticum dicoccoides
AAGTGTTGGTCCGAACTGAGTACACTGTGGGGCCACCTCGGGGAAACTTGAGGGCTGGTTTTACTCGTAGGATGTCTCATCCGGTGTGCCCTGAGAACGAGATATGTGCAACTCCTATCGGGATTTGACGGCATAGTCGGGTGGTCTTGCTGGTTTTGTTTTACCATTGTCGAAATGTCTTGTAACCGGGATTCTGAGACTGATCAGGTCTTCCCGGGAGAAGGAATATCCTTCGCTGATCGTGAGAGCATGTGATGGGCTAAGTTGGGACACCCCTGCAGGGTTTAAACTTTCAAAAGCCGTGCCCGCGGTTATGTGGCGGATAGGAATTTCTTAATCCGGTTGTAGAGAACTTGACACTTGACTTAATTAAAATGCATCAACCGCGTGTGTAGCCGTGATGGTCTCTTTTCGGTGGAGTCCGAGAAGTGAACACGGTTTGGGTTATGTATGAACGTAAGTAGTTTCAGGATCACTTCTTGATCACTTCTAGCTTCTCGACCGTTGCGTTTCTTCTCTTCTCGCTCTTATTTGCGTATGTTAGCCACCATATATGCTTAGTCGCTGCTGCAACCTCACCACTTATCCTTTCCATACCCATTAAGCTTTGCGAGTCTTGATAGCCATGGTAATGGGATTGCTGAGTCCTCGTGGCTCATAGATTACTACAACAACAGTTGCAGGTACAGGTATTGCGATGATCATGACGTGAGAGCGATGTTACTTGTTTTGGAGTTCTTCTTCTTCTTCTTCCATCAGGGGATAGGATCCAGGTCGGCAGCCTGGGCTAGCAGGGTGGATGTCGTTTGAGTTTCTGTTTGTGTTTCATCTGTAGTTGGATGTTGCTCTTATGTATGGTGATGTTGTATTCGTGTGACATTGTATGCCTCTTGTATGTATACCCAACTATTATGTAATGATACGATGTAATGAAATCCACCTTGCAGAAGCGTCTCCAATATGCGCTTCTATCCTTGGTCGGACCTTCGAGTTCCTTTAGGATAGGGTCGCATATTGGGCGTGACAACACCCCTCTACATAGCTGGGCATGTTCAACTCTGTAATCCTACTGTCGTGGGAAACAACGGCCACCTATGGGACCAAGGGTCCCTTGCTGGTTCGGCAGGGGGGATGTCACATTGCACAAAGAGCAGAGGAGCGTGGGGCAGCATGGTAGAGATCACACGGGCAACTTTACCCAGGTTTGGTCCGCCGCGAGCCGTAAAACCCTACTCCTGCTTTGAGGGATTGATGGTGGAAGAATGGTGGTGGAGCCCAGTACACTTGCCCAGTAGGGGCAAAAGTGGCTATGCGCATATGAGTCTGTTGGTGTCCAACTTTCTAACCTCTTCTATGTTTGCCATGGTCCTCCTTTTATAGATTAAGGGGTCACCACAATGACAAATTAGTCATTACGCACTGATAAGATAGCAAATAGTGCTATCATACCTAACTCTGCAGGCTGACAGAGCGCATTTAATGCACCGCTCAACGTCACATCGTTGGTCGCCCGGCAAGCCTGGCCGGGCTATTTTGCCAGCTTCACGCTTGCTTGCTCGACACGCTGCAGGACGGGCGTCGCCTGTAGGTATGTCTGTAGAAAGAGGCTGCCATGTGGCGAATGGCTGCCACTTAATCACTTTGCGTCTTGACACCACACTGATTGACGACGTGGGTCATGGTGGAGTGGTTGGTGAGGTGGTTTTTGCCTCCGTGAGTCCCGCCAAGCCCTGCCAGGATGTCTTGGATGTTCTTTCCAGGGGTGGCTCCGCCCTCGCCGAGCTCGTCTACCCGGCAAGGGAGGCTTTTATCCTAGTGGTATCTTGCTTCTCTGGCTTGACCTTGATCCTCTTGATCTGCATGTTGGTCTTTCAAAAATCTTGGTCTCCTGTACTCTGGCATGGCTTGGCGCCGTCGGTGCACGAGTCAGGGAAAAATATATACCCCTATCTGTTTTCCCCGACATAAGCCCCCGGGCCGGAGCCACACGTGTCGGTGTGGCACATTGGGTTAGGCCCCAAACAGTGCACGTACACGTGGCAGGAGAGGGCTGTGCATGCCGGTTCGCCACAGCGACTAGTCAATCCAACGTCCACTTCGCGCAATTACTGCGCGTCATGGGACTTTTGCAGTTAAGGTAAAACGGTAAATTTTTGAAGCTTCGCGCCTCTATTCCGCACTTCTCTCCTTAAAAACAGTGAAAAGCGGAGCGACATGGTTCACCTTTCACTCACTTCACCCTTCCATCATCTTCCTATGCAAGGGAAACAACTGTTCCCCCTCGCTCTCTCCCGTCCGCCACCGCCTTTCTCACCGACCCCTTCCTCTTTCCGTGTCATCGCCGCGGAAATGGGGAAGAACCCGCAGAGAAAGGAAAGTAGACACCTTTGGTGAAGGAAGTAGCCACCGAGGGGAGCAAGAGGGCAGCAGAGCTGAACAAGAAGCGGAGGGAGGACATCATCTTCCTTCTATCGAACCTGATGGCCCAGTTCTTCAAGTGAGCTATGGATATCTGTGGGGGAGGCCTGTTCCGAAAGGGCACAGAGCGCCCAAAGTTTTTGTGGAGGGGGAGGAAGATCCGCCAAACTCATATCGATTCTTCTTGCTTACTTCATCTGCGGCCTCTGTCCCCCTTTCTCCAAATTTTTTGAGGCGATCATGACCATCTTGTTGGGGAATGTAGCAGAAATTCAAAAAAATTTCCTACGAGTCACCAAGATCTATCTATGGAGAGACTAGCAACGAGGGGAAGGATAGTGCATCTACATACCCTTGTAGATCGCTAAGCGGAAGCGTTCAAGTGAACGGGGTTGATGGAGTCGTACTCGTCGTGATCCAAATCACCGATGATCCAAGTGCCGAACGGACGGCACCTCCACGTTCAACACACGTACAGCCCGGTGACGTCTCCCATGCCTTGATCTAGCAAGGAGAGAGGGAGAGGTTGAGGAAGACTCCATCCAGTTGCAGCACAACGGCGTGGTGGTGGTGGAGGAGCGTGGTGATCCAGCAGGGCTTCGCCAAGCACCGCGAGATATGAGGAGAAAGAGAGGTAGGGTTGCGCCAACAAGAGAAGAAACTTCGTGTGTTGGGCTGCTCCTATGCCTCCACTATATATAGGGGGAGAGGGGGGTTGCGCCCCCACCTAGGGTTCCACCCCTAGGGGCGACGGCCAGCCCAAAACCCATCTAGGGTGCGGCCAAGGGGGGAAGAGGGGAAACTTGCCCCCCAAGTTAGGTGGGTGCGCCCCCTTCCCCAAACCCTAGGCACATTGGGCCCTTGTGGGGGGGGGGCGCACCAGCCCACATGGGGCTGGTCCCCTCCCACACTTGTCCTATGCAGCCCTCCGGGGATGGTGGCCCAACTTGGTGGACCCCCGGGACCCTCCCGGTGGTCCCGGTACGTTACCGATAAAACCCGAAACTTTTCCGGTGACCAAAACAGGACTTCCCATATATAAATCTTTACCTCCGAACCATTCCGGAACTTCTCGTGACGTCCGGGATCTCATCCGGGACTCCGAACAACATTCGGTAACCACGTATATCTATTCCCTATAACCCTAGCGTCATCGAACCTTAAGTGTGTAGAACCTATGGGTTCGGGAACCATGCAGACATGACCGAGACGTTCTCCGGTCAATAACCAACAGCAGGATCTGGATACCCATGTTGGCTCCCACATGTTCCATTATGATCACATCGGATGAACCACGATGTCAAGGACTCAATCGATCCCGTATTCAATTCCCTTTGTCTAGCGGTATAGTACTTGCCCGAGATTCGATCGTCGGTATCCCGATACCTTGTTCAATCTCGTTACCGGCAAGTCTCTTCACTCGTTTCGTAACACATCATCCCGTGATCAACCCCTTGGTCACATTGTGCACATTATGATGATGTCCTATCGAGTGGGCCTAGAGATACCTCTCCGTCACATGGAGTGACAAATCCCAGTCTCGATTCGTGCCAACCCAACAGACACTTTCGAAGATACCTGTAGTGCACCTTTATAGCCACCCAGTTACGTTGTGACATTTGGTACACCCAAAGCATTCCTACGGTATCCGGGAGTTGCATAACCTCATGGTCTAAGGAAATGATACTTGACATTAGAAAAGCTTTAGCATACGAACTACACGATCTTTGTGCTAGGCTTAGGATTGGGTCTTGTCCATCACATCATTCTCCTAATGATGTGATCCCATTATCAACGACATCCAATGTCCATGCTCAGGAAACCGTAACCATCTATTGATCAACGAGCTAGTCAACTAGAGGCTTACTAGGGACATAATGTTGTCTATGTATCCACACATGTATCTGAGTTTCCTATCAATACAATTATAGCATGGATAATAAACGATTATCATGAACAAGGAAATATAGTAATAATAACTAATTTATTATTGCCTCTAGGACATATTTCCAACAGTCTCCCACTTGCACTAGAGTCAATAATCTAGGTCACATCGCCATGTGATTAACACTCACAGGTCACATCGCCATGTGACCAACATCCAAAGAGTTTACTACTGTCACTAAACTAGTTCACATCATCATGTGATTAAGACTCAATGAGTTCTGGGGTTTGATCATGTTTTGCTTGTGAGAGAGGTTTTAGTCAACGGGTCTGCAACATTCAGATCCGTATGTACTTTGCAAATCTCTAGGTCATATTGTAAATGCTGCTTCCATGCTCCACCTGGAGCTATTCCAAATGGTTGTTCCACTATACGTATCCGGCTTCTCTACTCAGAGCTACCCGGATAAGTGTTAAGCTTGCATCGACGCAACTCTTTACGTCGAACTCTTTATCACCTCCATAACCGAGAAACATATCCTTATTCCTCTAAGGATAATTTTGACCGCTATCTGGTGATCCACTCCTTGATCACCTTTGTACCCTCTTGCCAGACATGTGGCAAGGCACACATCAGGTGCGGTACTCAGCATAGCATACTGTAGAGCCTACGTCTAAAGCATAGGGGACGACCTTCGTCCTTTCTCTCTCTTATGCCGTGGTCGAGCTTTAAGTCTTAACTTCATACCTTACAACTCAGGCAAGAACTCCTTCTTTGACTGATCCATCTTGAACACCTTCAAGATCATGTCAAGGTATGTGCTCATTTGAAAGTACCATTAAGCGTTTTGATCTATCCTCATAGATCTTGATGCTCAATGTTGAAGCAGCTTAATCCAGGTTTTCTATTGAAAAACACTTTTCAAATAACCCTATATGCTTTCCATAAATTCTACATCATTTCTGATCCACAATATGTCAACAACATATACTCATGAGAAATTCTATAGTGCTCCCACTCACTTCTTTGGAGATACAAGTTTCTCATAAACTTTGTATAAACCCAAAATCTTTGATCATCTCATCAAAGCGCATATTCTGACTCCGAGATGCTTACTCCAGTCCTTAGAAGGATTGTTGGAGCTTTGTATACTTGTTAGCATCTTTTAGGATCGACAAAACCTTTCTGATTGTATCACATACAACCTTTCCTTACGAAAACTAGTAAGGAAACTCGTTTTGACATCCATCTGCCAGATTTCATAAATGCAGCTAATGCTAACATGATTCCGACGGACTTAAGCATCGCTACCGATGAGAAAATCTCATCGTAGTCAACTCCTTGAACTTGTGAAAAACTCTTTGCCACAAGTCGAGCTTCATAGACGGTTACATTACCGTCTACGTTCGTCTTCTTCTTAAAGATCCATTTATCTCAATGGCTTGCCGATCGTCGGGCAAGTCCACCAAAGTCCATGCTTTCTTCTGATACATGGATCCTATCTTGGATTTCATGGCTTCTAACCATTTGTCGGAATATGGGCCCACCATCGCTTCTCCATAGCTCGTAGGTTCATTGTTGTCTAGCAACATGACCTTCAAGACAGGATTACTGTACCACTCTGAAGTAGTACGTATCCTTGTCGACCTACGAGGTTTGGTAGTGACTTGATCCGAAGTTTCATGATCACTATCATAAGCTTCTACTTCAATTGGTGTAGGCGCCACAGGAACAACTTCCTGCGCCCTGCTACACACTAGTTTGAAGTGACGGTTCAATCAAGTCTCCACCATCCTCCCACTCAACTTTCCGAGACAAACTTTTCCTCGAGAAAGGACTCGATTCAAGAAACAATCCCTATTGCTTTCAGATCTGAATTAGGAGCTATACCCAACTGTTTTGGGTGTCCTATGAAGATGCATTTTATCCGCTTTGGGTTCGAGCTTATTAACCTGAAACTTTTTCACATAAGCGTCACAACCCCAAACTTTTAAGAAACGACAACCATAGTTCAAATGGTGTCGTCTCAACGGAATTATGTGGTGCCCTATTAAAGTGAGTGTGGTTGTCTCTAATGCCTAACCCATGAACGATAGTGGTAATTTGATAAGAGACATCATGGTGTGCACTGTATCCAATAGGGTGCAACTATGATGTTCGGACAGACCATCACACTATGGTGTTCCAGGCGGTATTAATTGTGAAACAATTTCCACAACGTCTTAATTGCGTGCCAAAGCTTGTAACTCAGATACTCATCTCTATGATCATATCATAGACATTTTATCCTCTTGTCACGATGATCTTCAACTTCACTCTGAAATTACTTGAACCATTCAATAATTCAGACTTGTGTTTCATTAAGTAAATATACTCAGTATCTAGTCAAATCATCCGTGAAGTAAGAACATAACGATATCCACTGCGTGCCTTAGCACTCATTGGACTGCACACATCAAAATGTATTACTTCCAACAAGTTGCTTTCTTGTTCCATTTTACTGAAAACAAGGCTTTCAGTCATCTTGCCCCATGTGGTATGATTTGCATGTCTCAAGTGATTCAAAATCAAGTGAGTCCAAACGGTCCATTTGCATGGAGTTTCTTCATGCATATACACCAATAGACATGGTTCGCATGTCTCAAACTTCTCAAAAACGAGTGAGTCCAAAGATCCATCAACATGGAGCTTCTTCATGCGTTTTTATACCAATATGACTTACATGGTAGTGCCACAAGTAGGTGGTACTATCATTACTATCTTATATCTTTTGGCATGAACATGTGTATCACTACGATTGAGATTCAATAAACCATTCATTTTAGGTGCAAGACCATTGAAGGTATTATTCAAATAAACAGAGTAACCATTATTCTCCTTAAATGAATAACCGTGTTGCGATAAACATAATCCGATCATGTCTATGCTCAACGCAAACACCAAATAACAATTATTTAGGTTTAACACCAATCTCGATGGTAGAGGGAGCGTGCGATGCTTGATCACATCAACCTTGGAAACACTTCCAACACACATCGTCAGCTCACCTTTAGCTAGTCTCCGTTTATTCCGTAGCTTTTATTTCGAGTTACCAACACTTAGCAACCGAACCGGTATTTAATACCCTGGTGCTACTAGGAGTACTAGTAAAGTACACATTAATACAATGTACATCCAATATACTTCTATCGACTGCCTTCTCATCTACTAAGTATCTAGGGTAATTCTGCTCCAGTGGCTGTTCCCCTTATTACAGAAGCACTTAGTCTCGGGTTTGGGTTCAACCTTGGGTTTCTTCACTAGAGCAGCAGATGATTTGCCGTTTCATGAAGTATCCCTTCTTGCCCTTGCCCTTCTTGAAACTAGTGTTTCACTAACCATCAATGATTGATGCTCCTTCTTGATTTCTAGTTTCGCGGTGTCAAACATCGCGAATATCCAAGGATCATCATATCTATCCCTGATATGTTATAGTTCATCACGAAGCTCTAGCAGCTTGGTGGCAATGACTTTGGAGAAACATCACTATCTCATCTGGAAGATCAACTCCCACTTGATTCAAGTGATTGTTGTACTCACACAATCTGAGCACAAGCTCAACGATTGAGCTTTTCTCCCTTAGATTGCAAGCTAAGAAAATCGTCGGAGGTCTTATACCTCTTGACGTGGGCATGAGCCTGAAATCCCAATTTCAGCCCTCTAAACATCTCATATGTTCCGCGACGTTTCGAAATCGTCTTCAGTGCCTCAATTCTAAACCGTTGAACTGAACTATCATGTAGTTATCAAAACGTCTATGTCAGATGTTCACAACATCCATAGACGACGTTCGAGGTTCAACACACTGAGCGGTGCATTAAGGACATAAGCCTTCTACGAAGCAACGAGGACAATCCTCAGTTTACGGACCTACTCCGCATAATTGCTACTATCAACTTTCAACTAAATTTTCTCTAGGAACATATCTAAACAGTAGAACTAAAGCATGAGCTTACGACATAATTTGCAAAGATCTTTTGACTATGTCCAGGATAATTAAGTTCATCTTATGAACTCCCACTCAGATAGACATCCTCTAGTCATCTAAGTGATTACATGATTCGAGTCAAGTAGGCCGTGTCCGATCATCACGTGAGACGGACTAGTCATCATCGGTGAACATCTTCATGTTGATCGTATCTACCATACGACTCATGCTCGACCTTTCGGTCTCTTGTGTTCCGAGGCCATGTCTGTACATGCTAGGCTCGTCAAGTTAACCTAAGTGTTTCGCGTGTGTAAATCTGGCTTACACCCGTTGTATGTGAACGTTAGAATCTATCGCACCCGATCATCACGTGGTGCTTCGAAACAACGAACTTTCGCAACGATGCACAGTTAGGGGGAACACTTTCTTGAAATTTTAATGAGGGATCATCTTATTTACTACCATCGTTCTAAGCAAATAAGATGCAAAAACATGATAAACATCACATGCAATCAAATAGTGACATGATATGGCCAATATCATATTGCTCCTTTGATCTCCATCTTCGGGGCGCCATGATCATCTTCGTCACCGGCATGACACCATGATCTCCCTCATCATGATCTCCATCATCGTGTCTTCATGAAGTTGTCACGCCAACGACTCCTTCTACTTCTATGGCTAACGCGTTTAGCAATAAAGTAAAGTAATTTACATGGCGTTCTTCAATGACACGCGGGTCATACAAAAATAAAGACAACTCCTATGGCTCCTGCCGGTTGTCATACTCATCGACATGCAAGTCGTGATTCCTATTACAAGAACATGATCATCTCATACATCACATATATCATTCATCACATCCTTTGGCCATATCACATCACAAAACACTTGCTACAAAAACAAGTTAGATGTCCTCTAATTGTTGTTGCAAGTTTTTACGTGGCTGCTATGGGTTTCTAGCAAGAACGTTTCTTACCTACGCAAAAACCACAACGTGATATGTTAATTGCTATTTACCCTTCATAAGGACCCTTTTCATCGAATCCGATCCAACTAAAGTGGGAGAGACTGGCACCCGCTAGCCACCTTATGCAACAAGTGCATGTCAGTCGGTGGAACCTGTCTCACGTAAGTGTACGTGTAAGGTCGGTCCGGGCCGCTTCATCCCACAATTCCGCCGAATCAAGATTGGACTAGTAACAATAAGCATATTGAACAAAATCAACGCCCACAACTACTTTGTGTTCTACTCGTGCAAAGAATCTACGCAATAGACCTAGCTCATGATGCCACTGTTGGGGAACGTAGCAGAAATTCAAAAAAATTTCCAACGAGTCACCAAGATCTATCTATGGAGAGACTAGCAACAAGGGGAAGGAGAGTGCATCTACATCCCCTTGTAGATCGCTAAGAGGAAGCGTTCAAGTGAACGGGGTTGATGGAGTCGTACTCGTCGTGATCCAAATCACCGATGATCCAAGTGCCGAACAGACGGCACCTCCGCGTTCAACACACGTACAGCCTGGTGACGTCTCCCATGCCCTGATCCAGCAAGGAGAGAGGGAGAGGTTGAGGAAGACTCCATCCAGCATCAGCACAACGGCGTGGTGGTGGTGGAGGAGCGTGGTGATCCAGCAGGGCTTCGCCAAGCACCGCGAGATATGAGGAGAAAGAGAGGTAGGGCTGCGCCAACAAGAGAAGAAACTTCGTGTGTTGGGCTGCTCCTATGCCCCCACTATATATAGAGGGAGAGGGGGGCTGTGCCCCCACCGAGGGTTCCACCCCCAGGGGCGGCGGCCAGCCCAAAACCCATCTAGGGTGCGGCCAAGGGGGGGGGGCGGGAAGAGGGGAAACTTGCCCCCAAGTTAGGTGGGTGCGCCCCCTTCCCCAAACCCTAGGCGCCTTGGGCCCTTGTGGGGGGGCGCACCAGCCCACCTGGGGCTGGTACCCTCCCACACTTGGCCCATGCAGCCCTCTGGGGATGGTGGCCCCACTTGGTGGACCCCCGGGACCCTCCCGGTGGTCCCGGTACCTTACCGATAAAACCCGAAACTTTTTCGGTGAGCAAAACAGGACTTCCCATATATAAATCTTTAGCTCCGGACCATTCCGGAACTCCTCGTGATGTCCGGGATCTCATCCGGGACTCCGAACATCATTCGGTAACCACGTATACCTATTCCCTATAACCCTAGCGTCATCGAACCTTAAGTCTGTAGACCCTACGGGTTCGGGAACCATGCAGACATGACCGAGACGTTCTCCGGTCAATAACAAACAGCGGGATCTGGATACCCATGTTGGCTCCCACATGTTCCACGATGATCTCATCGGATGAACCACGATGTCAAGGACTCAATTGATCCCGTAATCAATTCCCTTTGTCTAGCTGATGAGGACATCAATACAATTGTTACACCCACAGCCCCTGCTGCTATACATACTGGACCAATTACTAGAGCTCGTGAACGCCAACTAAATTACCAGGTACTTTCGTTTCTTGGTAATGATTCTAATGTTCATGAGAATATGATGCTGCCTAAATTGGATACATTTGTTTTGCTTACAAATGAAGGGCCTAGCTTGGAGAAGGATGAACATTGGAGCAAGAACAAGCATGGAGATGATGGCATGCGCAAGGGGAACAAGAATGGAGTTACAAGTGATGATTTTAGGACTTTGAAGCCACCATAATGGGTGCATGAAGCCTTGGACGAAATATACAAGATGCCACTTCATAAATTTCGTCCCGAGGCTATTTTAGGTGCTGCGTCACCTTATTATTGGGCCAGGCCCATGTAATTTCGAAATACATAAGTATAGGCTATTTTTAGAGTCCGTATGTGTGGGGAAACAAGAGATAGGGTTGATTTCGGACCCCTCCACCAAGGGCCACGAAATTCCCCCCTCTTCCTCCATATATAAAGCTCTTAGGGCATCGTTTAGACTTTGGGTTTTGTTTAGATTAAAGTTCGCCATAGCTGCAACTTCGCGTACTTCGTTTGTGTTCAACGACCAGACAAAGGCGTCACAGAACCCCACCTTGATCAATAAAGCTTTCATCTTATGTTCGCAATATCAAGATTGCAATCTCAGTATCTTGCTTGTTCTTCGTTTGCTTGCAGGAAACAGACCCTCGTGGTCAGGTTGATCGTGCTCCGGCGTGGTCAATAACCTCTCGGAGTTGGTTTAGCGATTGCTACGGCGCGACGTCCTCGCACGTTCGTAGTCGGATCGTCAAAGTCGACTACCACCAAAGCGATATCCATCATCTCATCGAAAGACGGGACACCTTTGCCTCTATCAAGTGGTATCAGATTTCCAGGTTGCTCGGTGAGATTTTACAGTTTTTCGTAGTTTAGATCGAGTCTGTTCTTCATACCTATAGTCCACGAAAAAGCCAAAAAAAATTAGGGTTAGTTCATCCCATCCGAACCAATCTGAGCCTTGCATAATCTTTTCTGTATTTGCTTTGTTGAATTTGCGGTTGCATCGTCGTGTCTAGTTGCTGGTCTTAGCGTCTAGTCTTTTAGAGTTTCGAGTTCTGTTCACAGGTTGTCACGTCACCGCTGGCATATATCACCACCGCATCATCATCGTCGCTGTTGCCATATACCACCACCACATATTCACCGCTAATCCGAATCCATATACGCCACCACATATCCGCCGCCATCACGCCAATCCGAGTTCATCTACAACATATATCCGCCACCTGTCCGTGTTCCACCAGATTCACCTTCGCCACTAGTCCGAGTTCCACCAGATTCATCTCCGCCACCAGTCCTAGTCCGAGTCTAGTAATTGTTGCATTGTTCTCGATTTCCAGATCACGCGATACTCCGAGTCGTCACAGAGAAGGACTCCCCAACTTCCGAGCCATCCGCAGAAGAAAAAAAAAACTAAGTCTGGAAAATTCTGGCTAGGCAGTTTTTAGACCATTTGTAGACTTTTTCGAAAAATATTTGTTGCGGAGCAAAAAAAAAAGAGGAAAAAAAGTGCAAAAAAAAAGAGAAAAAAAATTCAGAGTGTGCTCCTCCCTTTTTTACGTGCCGCACCGTGATTTTGTTGGTGTTCTAGGCTCGCGTCTCTAGCACAGTCTAGCCTAGGACCAGCACAGTACCGTCGTTGAGCGTTTATTCAACTTTGCATCTCTGAATTGATTATTGCTGACCCTTTTTGCTACCATATAATAAGCCTTCCCAGCTCCACATACATCTACGTCGTGCGTTTGACTCTCCCTGGTAATCGCTCTATCCAAGCTTTGAGAGTTTTGACTACAACGGTTGCCGATCACCGCCTGTTGCTGGGTAAGCACTGGTAAGAATTTGAGTTTTGCTTGACGGATTTGTGACACCCACCACCACCACTTGTTAGTAGTCTGTAGGATCATATTCTTGTGTGTTTCTATTGCTGCTAACCATGCCAGGATCACAAGCCGACGAGATTGACTGGGAGAATTTATCGAACAAGGAGCTTCATGATAAGTTTCAGCAAATGATGACTGAACAGGTGCAAGATGTGCTGAACAATTTTGAAGAGGCCTTGAGAAGACGTTCGAAACAAAGCTCGATAACAAGTTTAATGAATTGCTCGCGCGTCTTCCACCACCACCACCCGCTGCACCTAACGCACCTCTCCAACAACAACAACAACGACTACCTCCACATCGCGAAACAGACCTTCGCCGAGCGAGTCTTGTTCCTCTTGCGTTTGGCCAAACTGTTGGTGCTGCTATTGATACTTCTGTGGCTCCTGCTGCTGATGCGGAGGAGGATGATTATGTGGGAGATTATGAGGATGAGGTTGATCAAAATCAGCACTACGTGCAGCCACCTGCACCACCACCAGCAGGTCGACCTCAGGTATATATTCGTAATGGTAGGCCTGCACCACCACCTCAGGTACGAGATGATGTCCATATTCCTAAACTTAAATTGAATATTCCATCATTTGAGGGTATATATGTTCCTGATATATATCTTACTTGGGAGTTAGAAACTGAACAACGATTTACATGTTTATAATATCCTGAGGAGAGACGAGTTGCTGCTGCTGTTTGTGCTTTCACTAGTTTTGCATGTGTATGGTGGTCTGAACATTGTAGATTATATCCTATTCCAACTACTTGGGCTGCTTTGAAAACTGCTATGCGTACTCGTTGGGTTCCACCATATTATCAACGTGAATTGCTTCAAAAATTACAACGTTTAAGACAAGGGAAAAATTCTGTAGAAGAATATTATCAGGAATTACAAACTGGCATGATTAGATGTGGTATTGTTGAGGAGAATGAAGCTATGCTTGCACGTTTTCTGGGTGGATTAAATAGAGAGATTCAGACCATTCTAGACTATAAGGAGTATACTAATATCACTCGTTTATTCCATCTTGCTTGTAAAGCTGAACGTGAAGTGCAGGATCGACAAGCATTGGGGCAAACTAACTTTTCTGCAAGCCGACCTTCATCATGGACACCACGTGCATCTTCTACTTCAACTGCACCAGCACCTCCATCCGGTGCCACCTCCAGCCGTGATACAAGAAAACAGGCACAACCACCATTATCTGCCAAGAGCGCACCTGCGGGGCCTGCACAGCGTTCTTCTTCTTCCATGGCATCAACAGGGCACACAAGTGATATTATTTGTCGTCGTTGTAAGGGAGGAGGTCATTATGCGAGAGAATGCAAATCTCCGCGTGTGATGATTGCTATCGCGGATGGTGGATATGAGTCCGCTAGTGACTATGATGAGGAGACTTTGGCTCTTATTACACGTGAAGAACATGGTGGAGATGATTCTGATCATGAGACGCAATACATGGCTCCTGAAGACGCTGACAGGTATGAATGTTTAGTTGCTCAACGTGTTTTGAGTGTGCAGGTCACACAAGCTGAGCAAAATCAGAGGCACAATTTGTTCCATACCAAGGGAGTTGTGAAAGAACGTTCTGTGCGCGTCATCATAGATGGAGGGAGCTGCAACAACTTGGCTAGCATGGAGATGGTGGAGAAGCTTTCTCTCACCACAAGACCACATCCACATCCTTACTACATCCAATGGTTCAACAACAGTGGCAAGGTTAAGGTAACACGTACTGCTCGTGTGCATTTTAGTATCTCTACATATGTTGATTATGTTGATTGTGATGTGGTACCTATGCAAGCATGTTCCTTATTACTTGGTAGACCATGGCAATTTCATAAAAATTCTGTACACCATGGTAGAAACAATCACTATACTCTTGTTCATAAGGATAAAAATATTACTTTGCTTCCTATGACTCCTGATTCCATTTTGAAAGATGATATTAATAGAGCTAATAAAGCAAAACAGGAGACGAATAAGAGTGAAAATCAGATTGTGGCAAAAGAATTTGAGCAGCAAATGAAGCCTAATAATAAACCATCTAGTGTTGCTTCTGAAATTAAATTGAAAAGTGCATGTTTATTTGCCACCAAATCTGATATTGATGAGCTAGATTTCAGCAAATCTGTTTGCTATGCTTTTGTGTGCAAAGAGGCATTACTTTCATTCGAGGACATGCCTTCCTATTTGCCTCCTGCTGTCACTAACATTTTGCAGGAGTTCGCTGACGTCTTTCCACAAGATGTGCCACCGGGATTACCGCCTATTCGAGGGATTGAGCATCAGATTGACTTAATTCCCGGTGCTTCACTGCCAAACCGTGCACCATACCGTACCAATCCAGAGGAGACGAAGGAGATTATGCGTCAAGTACAAGAGCTTCTCGACAAAGGTTATATACGCGAATCCCTTAGTCCTTTTGATGTTCCTATTATTCTAGTGCCGAAAAAGGATGGTACATCACGTATGTGTGTTGATTGTAGAGGCATTAATAATATTACTATTCGTTATCGTCATCCTATTCCTAGGCTAGATGATATGCTTGATGAATTGAGTGGATCTACAATATTCTCCAAAGTTGATTTGTGTAGTGGCTACCATCAAATTCGTATGAAATTGGGAGATGAATGGAAAACAACATTTAAAGCTAAGTTTGGATTATATGAGTGGTTAGTCATGCCTTTTGGGTTAACTAATGCACCTAGTACTTTCATGAGATTAATGAATGAATTTTTACGTGCTTTCATTGGACGATATGTGGTAGTTTACTTTGATGACATATTGATTTATAGCAGATCTTTGGAAGAACATTTGGAACATTTACGTGCTGTTTTTATTGCTCTACGTGATGCACGTTTGTTTGGTAACCTTGGGAAGTGCACCTTTTGCACCGACCGAGTATCTTTTCTTGGCTATGTTGTTACTCCACAGGGAATTGAAGTTGATAAAGCAAAGATTGAAGTTATTGAGAGTTGGCCGCAGCCCAAAACGGTCACACAAGTGAGGAGTTTTCTTGGCCTCGCTGGATTCTATAGGCGTTTTGTGAGAGATTTCAGCACCATTGCTGCACCTCTCAATGAGCTTACAAAGAAAGATGTGCCTTTTCTTTGGGGTACCGCACAGGAAGAAGCCTTCACGGTATTGAAAGATAAGTTGACACATGCTCCTTTACTCCAACTTCCTGATTTTAATAAGACTTTTGAGCTTGAATTTGATGCTAGTGGAATTGGATTAGGAGGTGTGTTATTACAAGATGGCAAACCTGTTGCATACTTTTCTGAAAAATTGAGTGGGCCTAGTCTGAATTATTCTACTTATGATAAAGAATTATATGCTCTTGTTCGGACTTTAGAAACATGGCAACATTATTTATGGCCCAAAGAATTTGTTATACATTCTGATCATGAATCTTTGAAACATATTAAAAGTCAAGCTAAACTGAATCGTAGACATGCTAAATGGGTTGAATTCATTGAGACTTTCCCTTATGTCATTAAACACAAGAAGGGAAAAGAAAATGTTATTGCTGATGCATTGTCTCGTCACTATACTATGCTTTCACAACTTGACTTCAAAATATTTGGTTTGGAGACCATTAAAGATCAATATGTGCATGATGCTGATTTTAAAGATGTAATGCAGAATTGTAAAGAAGGAAGAATGTGGAACAAGTTTGTTGTTAACGATGGATTTGTGTTTCGTGCTAACAAGCTATGCATTCGAGCTAGCTCCGTTCGTCTTTTGTTGTTGCAGGAGGCGCATGGAGGAGGATTAATGGGACACTTTGGCGTGAAGAAGACGGAGGACGTACTTGCTACACATTTCTTTTGGCCAAAGATGAGACGGCATGTTGAGCGTTTTATTGCTCGCTGCACTACATGTCAAAAAGCTAAGTCACGACTCAATCCTCATGGTTTATATATGCCTTTGCCTGTACCTAGTGTTCCTTGGGAGGATATATCTACGGACTTTGTTTTAGGTTTACCTCGAACAAAGAAGGGGAGGGATAGCATATTTGTTGTCGTGGATAGATTCTCGAAAATGGCACACTTTACACCATGTCATAAAAGCGATGATGCTGTTAATGTTGCTGATTTGTTCTTTCGTTAAATTATTCGCTTGCATGGTGTGCCAAATACTATTGTTTCAGATCGTGATACTAAATTTCTTAGCCACTTTTGGAGATGTTTATGGGCTAAGTTGGGGACTAAACTGCTTTTTAGTACTACTTGTCACCCCCAAACTGATGGACAAACTAAAGTAGTCAATAGAATGTTGTCTACTATGCTTAGGTCTGTTTTGAAGAATAATAAGAAAATGTGGGAGGAATGCTTGCCTCATATTGAATTTGCTTATAATCGTTCATTGCATTCTACTACTAAGATGTGCCCTTTTGAAGTTGTGTATGGTTTCCTACCTCGTGCACCTATTGATTTGTTGCCTCTTCCATCTTCGGAGAAGGTTAATTTTGATGCTAAACAACATGCTGAATTGATTTTAAAAATGCATGAGTTAACTAAGGAAAACATTGAGCGTATGAATGCTAAATATAAACTTGCTGGAGATAAGGGTAGAAAACATGTTGTGTTTGCACCTGGAGATCTTGTTTGGTTACATTTGCGTAAGGATAGATTTCCTGATTTGCGCAAATCAAAGTTAATGCCACGTGCTGATGGTCCCTTTAAGGTGTTAGAGAAAATAAATGATAATGCATATAAACTTGAGCTGCCTGCAGATTTTGGGGTTAGTCCCACTTTTAACATTGCAGATTTGAAGCCTTATTTGGGTGAGGAAGATGAACTTCCGTCGAGGACGACTTCATTTCAAGAAGGGGAGGATGATGAGGACATCAATACAATTATTACACCCACAGCCCCTGCTGCTATACATACTGGACCAATTACTAGAGCTCGTGCATGCCAACTAAATTACCAGGTACTTTCGTTTCTTGGTAATGATTCTAATGTTCATGAGAATATGATGCTGCCTAAATTGGATACATTTGTTTTGCTTACAAATGAAGGGCCTAGCTTGGAGAAGGATGAACATTGGAGCAAGAACAAGCATGGAGATGATGGCATGCGCAAGGGGAACAAGAACGGAGTTACAAGTGATGATTTCAGGACTTTGAAGCCACCATAATGGGTGCATGAAGCCTTGGACGAAATATACAAGATGCCACTTCATAAATTTCGTCCCGAGGCTATTTTAGGTGCTGCGTCACCTTATTATTGGGCCAGGCCCATGTAATTTCGAAATACATAAGTATAGGCTATTTTTAGAGTCCGTATGTGTGGGGAAACAAGAGATAGGGTTGATTTCGGACCCCTCCACCAAGGGCCACGAAATTCCCCCCTCTTCCTCCATATATACAGCCCTTATGGCATTGTTTAGACTTTGGGTTTTGTTTAGATTAAAGTTCGCCATAGCTGCAACTTCACGTACTTCATTTGTGTTCAACGACCAGACAAAGGCGTCACAGAACCCCACCTTGATCAATAAAGCTTTCCTCTTATATTCGCAATATCCAGATTGCAATCTCAGTATCTTGCTTGTTCTTCGTTTGCTTGCAGGAAACAGACCCTCGTGGTCAGGTTGATCGTGCTCCGGCGTGGTCAATAACCTCTCGGAGTTGGTTTAGCGATTGCTAAGGCGCGACGTCCTCGCACGTTCGTAGTCGGATTGTCAAAGTCGACTGCCACCAAAGCGATATCCATCATCTCATCGAAAGACGGGACACCTTTGCCTCTATCACTAGCGGTATAGTACTTGCCCGAGATTCGATCGTCGGTATCCCGATACCTTGTTCAATATCGTTACTGGCAAGTCTCTTTACTCGTTCCGTAACACATCATCCCATGATCAACCCCTTGGTCACATTGTGCACATTATGATGATGTCCTACCGAGTGGGCCCAGAGATACCTCTCCGTCACACGGAGTGACAAATCCCAGTCTCGATTCGTGCCAACCCAACAGACACTTTCGGAGATACCTGTAGTGCACCTTTATAGCCACCCAGTTACGTTGTGACGTTTGGTACACCCAAAGCATTCCTAAGGTATCTGGGAGTTGCACAACCTCGTGGTCTAAGGAAATGATACTGGACATTAGAAAAGCTTTAGCATACGAACTACACGATCTTTGTGCTAGGCTTAGGATTGGGTCTTGTCCATCACATCATTCTCCTAATGATGTGATCCCGTTATCAACGACATCCAATGTCCATGGTCAGGAAACCGTAACCATCTATTGATCAACGAGCTAGTCAACTAGAGGCTTACTAGGGACATAATGTTGTCTATGTATCCACACATGTATCTGAGTTTCCTATCAATACAATTATAGCATGGATAATAAACGATTATCATGAACAAGGAAATATAGTAATAATAACTAATTTATTATTGCCTCTAGGGCATATTTCCAACACATCTATGGGTTCCACCTCCTTGACTTCACGCTGAATGCAATGGCGACCATGGCCATTTTTGCACATTTGTGCGAGAATTTTGTCAGAGTCTCCCCCAATGTGGATTTGTTTCATTATTATTTTGTTCTGCGACTGGAGAACAAAGGCTAGCTCTCCAGAAACATTAGATGGATGCCGTGAGTGGCGAGGAAACTCTGGGATTATATCCCTGAGAGGCATCACGAGAGGTGGGAAGAGTGGAGAGGGGATTGGTGTTGTATCCGGGATAAAGAAGCCCCTCACTTCTGTGAAGCACGGACGGAATGTGTTGAGCTTGGCAAGGAATGGAGCGCTTCATAGTAAAAAAAGGAATGGAGCGCTCATGGCCTCACTGAAGATAGGTTGTGCCCGGCAATCAATAGGATTACCCATTTGAAGGCTGTCGGGCTAACCATTGAGCATGCGGGGGCAGATTTTTCTTCTCCGTCGCATTTCGCCATTGCAAGAGAGGGACAGACCCGCCTGGTTGTATGGCCATGCTACAGATAGGATGAGGTTGCTCCCAGGATTGGCCAACAACTTGTCAGTTTATGGCCATGCCTGGTTATGCGACCAATTGTTCGGCCGCTTCAAGCTATTCAAGCTCCCGACAACTGTTATCCCTCTGAATGTCAATTCATCCCAGGATCAGATACTGAAATGGATACCGGACTATAGTGCTCAAGGGTTGGCAAGTGATTGGCAACTACCCACTTTTAATGAAGAGCTCCAATGGTCGAGCACCTTGGTGTAAAGGCCACCAAGGTTGAGGCTGGGATGTATAAACGCACCTCCTCTGTGGAGGTGGCGTATATCTTTAGGAGGGTCGAGGAGGACAAGGTGGCCCGCCTTGAGGAGGTGGCAAGGGCCGCGAAGGCCGGGAAGGTCAAGGGGAAAGCTGAGGATGAAAGTTCTTCTCACGGTGCCAGCAAGGTGCAAGCCACGGAAGGGGTTGCCGTGGAAGAGCTTACCGGGGACAACCTTGCTGGGCTTGATGCCTTGGCCGCATTGGAAACGAGGCTTCAGGAGGAGGAGGAGGTTGGCGAGGTGGCAGATCTCGAGGAAGAGTGGCTTGCGGCTGGGTCTCAAGCCCCCGAGCCAGTTTTGGACCAGCACCCCCGTAGGCGTGCTGCTAATCGGGGGGCGGCAGGACCCCATCCAGCACCAGCCACCGAGAGGATAAAGAAGACCAGTACCAAGGTCACCAAGGTGGATCTTGTGCTCCGTCAATCCGCTCGTATTGCCTGGATCAAGACTTCCCCCACCGAGCAATCGGCGGATGTGGAAGTTGATTCCAGCTCTCGTTCGGGCTCGAGTTCTTCATAGAGCTTGCCTCCCCTGGAACCCCTGGCACCACGCCAGGCGCCGAAGCTGTCGCAAAGCTTTGCCCCTCCACCCCCGAAGAGAGGAAGGGAGCCCTTGCCTCCCATGGAGCAACTTGAACTCCATGCTTATTGAAGAAGAGTAAGGAAGATTCTTCCTTTCATGAATAGCTTCAGCATACTAGATTACCCTTGCTGACTAACCTCTTGTTTCGCTGTTGTCGCCAGGGAAGTGGAGGAGGACACGGAAACCCTCATCCATTGTAACATTCCAAATTTTCAATTTGGAATGTTATACATAGATAAACATTGCATATCATATTTTTTGCTGCATTGTTGGCTCGATCCTAGAAATTCTACGCAACTCAAGGACCCACGGAGAGAGTTGGGAATTTCGTTATTTCCATATTTGAGTTTTCTCAAATTTTGAAAATAGGATCATTTGATTTTATTTATTTTATCTTCAATTATTTCTACTACCAAAATTTCAGAGAGGGAATAAAATGACTTTCCCAAAATAAAGAAATAATGAAGATTTGATAAAAAAATCAAATAAGATTTTTATTTGGAGTTTTTCGCCTTTTATTTGGATTTAGGAAAAATGCGCATTTTTCAAAATTGCATTTAGGCCCCAAAATAAATGTTCATCTTGTCCGGCTTGATTTTAGAAGCCGGGGAAAATTTATTTTGGGATTTTTGGAGTTCGTTTAGTATTTCTTTCATTTGTTTTCTGCGCGTAATTATTTAAAAAAAACGCGAACCGCCTTACGGGCCGTACCCGAGCGGGACTCTGCCGGGGGGCAGCCTATAAAAGCCGCCGCCCGAGCGCCCCCAGCCCACCAGCCGCGCCCGTGCCCCAACCCAGCCGCCGGCCCACCCCGCCGAAACCCTAACCCTAACCCGTGCCCGCCGCCGCCGCCGCCGGAGCCGCCTACCTCCCCGGCCGCCGCCGCCGCCGTCGATTCCGCCGCCCGAGGTTCGCCGCTCCTCGTAATCCGTGCTGCTGGTTTTTTTCAAAAACCGATCGGTTTACTTCGGTTTTTGTCGGTTTAATTTTTTAGTTTCGGTTTATTTTATTAGATCATTTTTTTCGGTTTAGGTTAAATAGCGAGCGTTCACTCGTTCGTTCGTTTTAACGAATGTGTTCATCAGATTAGATCTAGTTAATGAACGTTCGTTCGTTAACCTGTTCGTCGTTTTTCTTTTTTCTCGGATTTAATCCGCGATTTTTCTGATCGCGATTTCTGATCCGATTTTCGTTTTGATATAACTTTTTGCTCGTTTATCGGAATCAGGCGATTCAAGCGCTTGGAGTTTCGTCTTGAAACCCTCTTTTCGAATAACCAACTTAAACAAGTTTTTGCTTGTGTAAAATTTGACTTACATCCACATTAGTAAAACGAAGTTGTTTTCTTTCGCCATTTGACTTCCGTTGCTTCGTTTGTTTTGTTTCTTTTGCAAACCGAAGTTCTTAAGTTGAACTTTCTGGTTAGATCTTCTATTTGAGTTTTACCTATGCATTAGATGAGTACTTATTGTATGTTTGTTTATTTGTCTGCGATAGAATACCCGGAGTGCGCCGCCTGTTACTTCGAGTCTCTAGGTTTCGCGGATCATCAGCAAGGCAAGTAACACTTGATCATACCTTTTCTCATACCCAGTTTTTGTGCATTAGATGAACCCTCAAACCATTGCATGATTAGGATCTAATTAAATTGTGGGTTATGGGAAGTAGTTGAGGTAGTACCTATTACCTGTTTTATTTCCAAACCCTTGGGCGTTACTTCTATGTTTGCTTTATGCCATGCTATGCTAGTAGACGTGGATTGGGTGAATGTATCCATGACAGATGTGAGTTTGTTAATTAATGGTTTATTTAAGGTGGCAACTTAAACACACATCTGGATGGATTGAGGCACCTGGTTTCCAGGACTTGCCTGTTTTTCTTCGGACCGCCACCCAGGCTCAAAGGGATCATGAGATTATTCAAACTAGAAACTTACGTGTGCAGCCACAAGCCATTATGGGCTCTGGCATAGTTGATTAAGCCGTGCGAACTCTTACGGGTAGACTAGCAGATGTAGGGGAAAGTAGGTGTACCGGTCTACCCTTTATGTAAGGTGCTAGCGCTTCCGAAAGACTATATCTCGGTCATCCGTTTCTCAAACATCTTGTAGTGCGAGAAATCCAACGGAGGCGATCGAGTCTTGTGGGGAAAAGTGCGCAAACCTCTGCAGAGTGTATAAACTAATCATGGTTAGCCGTGTCCCCGGTTATGGACAACTTGAGTATCTAGTACTTGGATATCATAGGAATCTCGTCATGTTACTTCTAATTAATATTGTTGGGATGTTAATGAGTACTTTTTAATTGGGATTGAGAATGCTATCAACCATTCTCAATGTTTAACAACCACCATGATAGTTAAATAAATTTATTCCTTTGCAGTAGGGAAAAATTGGCTTTACGCAAAACTGTAACCATAGAGCTTTCCACCAGCCAAATATGCATGTAGTATAGCTTATTCCATTGTTATTCTCTATGTGTTACATTGCCAGCATATTCCATGTGCTGACCCGTTTTCGGGCTGCAACGTTTCATGTTGTAGACTTTTCAGACGACGAGCAAGGTGCTTAGGTCGTGGTTCTATACTCAGTGATGCCGTTGGAGTTGATGGACTCGCTTATTCTTCCAAGCCTTCCGTTGTTATCGTATTTAGATGGCCTTAAGCCATATTTATTTCAATAAGTTCTCTCTTGAGACATTCAATGTAATAAGTGTGTGATTGCTACTCTGTTATAGATCCTCCAAGTACTGTGTGGTGTCAGCATTACTGATCTAGGGATGACACTGAGCACAGAGATCAGACTGTTTGAGGTCTGGTCACTACAAAGATGGTATCAGAGCACACGTTGACTGTAGGACACGGCCACTAAGCTAAAGCCCTAGACCACTACTCTTTCTTCTCATTTCTGACTCCTCATCTTTTCTATTCTTTAGGATGGCGTATGCAAGGAACAAGTTCACACAACCAGATGAAGACTCACCTTTTGGATATCACTTGAAGGAAGTCACTAGATACGTGAACATAGGAGTACCAAGCTTCACCCGGACCTTCAACGCCACTTTACCCGAAGAGGAGCGCTGGATGATTCAAGTCTACATTCCAGGAAGGACATTTTCACTAGTCACGGAGCCCATAGAGTTTACCTTTGATGCACCAACATGGAGCCTAGGTAAGAGCATGGCAGCTCACATCGCCATGGGACAAATTGGAGAAGTTTACCACAAGGATCTAAAGAATACTATCTATCAGATTTGCGGGCGCCGAGATGAGCATTGGGAGATGATAAACACCAGGAAGGACAGATCAATCGCATCTTATATCCAGGAATTAAACCAACACATCCGACGCCAGGAGAATCAGATGTGCACAGATATGGAAGATCTGCAGAAGGCTATGACAAAGATCAAGGAGCTAGAAGAAGAACTCAAGGCTACACGTAAAGACTATATGGAAGAAATTGTCGCTCTAGTAAGACAGAACGGCGACCTTAAGGAGAAGATTGGAGTATTCATGGGAGGATCAGCACCCAGAGGAGAAGAGGATGAACCTACTTGTCCAGATAATTATATCATCATCGACGACACCGACTCGGATCCGGACGATAGCGATGATGACTATGTTGATGAAGCTGGAGTAGATATCATGGAATCTTCATCGGAGCAGTTTTTCTAGTTGACCACCATAACAGTAGTAGAATTTTTCCCCATTTAAATTATTTTTAGTCCAAGCACTTTTGTAACGATAGTTAGACCGTTGTATGTCCTTGTTTGAATCGATTGGAGTGATATTGTGTGCTTTTGTCTCATGTGCATATGGGTAGTGTTATCTCACTAGACCTCATTCTACTCTTAACTCTCGTCTCTTCTCTAAAACCCTCAGATGCCTCCGAGAACCGACCCCGAATTTGTTTTCCCGCCGGAGATCACTTAGTTGATTCAGCAGCAGAATGCCTTGATTCAAACATTGGTACAGAACCAAGGCAACAACAACAACAACAACCCACCACCACCACCACATGTTGACCATCTGGCTCGTTTCTTAAGGCTGAGTCCGCCGGTGTTTTCCAGTAGCACCGAGCCGATAGTAGCAGATGATTGGCTCCGTAAGATAGGGAGGGAGTTGACCACTGCAGGATGTATAGATGGGGAAAAAGTGAAGTTTGCCGCACATCATCTTGAAGGACCCGCAGCAGCATGGTGGGAGAATTTTACAGCCACTTACCCTATAGACACTATCGCATGGGGTCAGTTTCAGCAAGCTTTCCGTACTGCCCATGTTTCAGCAGGAGCTATGGCCATGAAGAAGCGTGAGTTTTGTAACTTGCGCCAAGGAGGACGGACAGTTGGCCAGTATGTGGATGATTTCAGTAAGCTAGCACGTTATGCCCCAGATGATGTTGCTACGGATGCAGCTAAGCAGGAGAAGTTTCTAGAAGGACTGAATGATGAGCTGAGCATGCAGTTGATGGTAGCCACTTTCAATAACTACCAGGAGTTAGTAGATCGTGCTCTTATGATTGAAGGAAAGCAGCAGTAGATTGACAATCGTAAGAGGAAGTATGGACAGGGGAAGTACAATTCTGGAGCTCAGCAGAAGCTACGCTTTACCCCGAAGTTAGGAGGACAGTTTCAGAATAATCACGGAGGTGGTAGCTCGCACAATCATACTGGCACAAAGAATGGAAACATGACTGGAGGAAGCAATGGACAAAACCTCACCAACCCGTCAACACCATCCAAGGTAGACCTGAGCCATATCACTTGTTATAAGTGCCGTAAGACGGGGCATTATGCAAATGACTGTCCAGAAGCCCAAAATGGTAATGTCAATGGAAGCTCAGGAAAGAAGCCGAACCCTTTCAACAGAGGACAAGTGAACCACGTTACCATGGAGGAGGTTGAAGCTCAGCCAGATGCAGTAATAGGTAAGTTTTTGGTTAAGTCATTTATTGCAGTTGTTCTTTTTGATACTGGTTCATCACATTCATATATATCAAGGGGATTTGTGGATAAGTTTAGCCTGCCCACTAGGATCCTTAAGACACCCATGCTAGTAAGCTCACCAGGAGCGGAGTATATGGTCAGTCAAGGATGTTTTCAGGTGCCATTAAGTATAGGAAGGCATGTTTTCCCAATGGATTTAATTATACTGGAATCCCAATGTTTGGATGTAATCTTGGTATGGATTGGCTGTTGATGTATGGAGGAAACATCGATTGCGCCAGTAAGACAATTTTGCTTACGACACTAGAAGGAAGAAGAATCAAGTATGTATCACGGCATGAGCCGAGGAGGGCACATGTAAATTCCTTATCAGGAGTTGTGCAGGAGGAAGTACCAGTGGTAAGGGATTTCCCCGATGTATTTCCAGAAGAGTTGCCAGGCATGCCACCGGATAGAGACATTGAGTTCCTAATTGAACTACTGCCAGGCACTGGGCCGATATCCAAAAGACCGTACAGGATGCCAGCCCAAGATTTGGAGGAAATTAAGAAGCAGATTAAGGAGGTGCTGGACAAAGGTTTTATTCGCCCAAGTTCTTCGCCTTGGGGATCGCCAGTACTTCAAGTGGAGAAGAAGGATGGATCGTTAAGAATGGTTGTTGATTACCGCGGATTGAATGAAGTAACAATCAAGAACAAGTACCCACTACCGATGATCAATGATCTGTTTGATCGGTTGCAAGGAGCTAAGGTGTTTTCCAAGATCGATTTGCGATCAGGGTACCATCAGTTGAAGATTCGAGAGCAGGATATACCCAAGACGGCTTTTACCACCAGGTACGGGCTGTATGAGTATACCGTTATGTCATTTGGTCTGACTAACGCCCCAGCCTATTTTATGAACATGATGAACAAGGTGTTTATGGAGTTTTTGGATAAGTTCGTCATGGTGTTCATTGATGATATTTTGGTTTACTCAAAGAATGAAGAGGAACATAAGGAACATTTGCGATTGGTACTGGAGAAGCTCAGAGAACATCAGCTATATGCCAAGTTCAGCAAGTGTGAGTTTTGGCTGAATGAAGTTGGATTTCTTGGACATGTTATATCTGGAGAAGGTATAGCAGTAGACCCACTAAAGTTGCCACTGTGACAAACTGGGAAGCACCAACAACAGTTGGAGAGATCCGGAGTTTCCTTGGACTCGCAGGATACTACCGGAGATTCATGGAGAATTTCTCGAGGATCGCGAAGCCTATGACAGAATTGTTCAAGAAGGATACCAAGTTCATATGGACTGAGGAGTGTGAGGCTAGTTTCCAAGAATTGAAGAAACGTTTGGTTACCTCACCAGTGTTAATTCTGCCAGATCAGACCAAGGATTATGAAGTGTATTGCGATGCTTCACGTCGAGGACTTGGAGCAGTACTTATGCAGGAGGGAAGAGTTGTTTCGTATGCTTCACGACAACTTAAGCCTCGTGAGTTGAATTATGCTACTCATGATTTGGAGTTAGCAGCCGTAGTGCACGCACTGAAAATGTGGAGACATTTTCTCATTGGAAACCATTGTGAGGTGTATACGGACCACAAGAGTTTGAAGTACATTTTCACGCAGAAGGAATTAAACCTCAGACAAAGGAGATGGTTGGAGCTCATTAAGGATTATGATATGAGATTGAATTACCATCCCGGAAAGGCTAACATTGTAGCAGACGCATTGAGCCATAAGAGCCATGTCAACACACTAATGACGGGAGAAATACCCAAGGGGTTAGCCAAGGATCTTCATGAGCTATGTTTGGAAATAGTTTCGAGAGGCTATGTAGCAGCATTGGAGATTCAGTCTACTTTGATGGATAAAATTAGGGAAGCCCAAAAGACAGATAAGGAAGTTGCCTCTATAAAGGAGAAAACGAGCGAAGGGAAGGCTAAGGGATTTCGTGAGGATGAGCACGATACCCTACGGTTTGAAGACCATGTTTATGTGCCCAATGACCCGAAGATCAGGAAGTTGATTCTGCAAGAGGCACATGATTCACCATATTCAATTCACCCAAGAAATACCAAGATGTATTTGAATTTGAAGAATACTTTCTGGTGGACCGGAATGAAGAAGGATATAGCAGAATATGTAGCAGTCTGTGATGTATGTCAGAGGGTGAAGGCAGAACATCAAAAGCTAGCAGGATTGTTACAGCCATTGCCTATACCCGAATGGAAGTGGGATAAACTAGGCATGGATTTCATCACGGTATTGCCCAGGACTCGTTCAGGCTATGACTCGATTTGGGTTGTAGTCGATCGTTTGACGAAGGTAGCTCATTTCATTCCAGTAAAGACTACCTACAGTAGTGCCAAATTAGCTAAGATATACATGACCAGGATTGTATGCCTACATGGAGTTCCGAGGAGTATCATATTGGATAGAGGAACCAATTCACCTCGAAGTTCTGGAAGCAGTTGCACGAAACATTGGGAACCAGGCTAGAGTTTAGCACAACTTTCCATCCACAGACAGATGGACAGACCGAGAGAGTCAATCAGATTTTGGAGGATATGCTTAGAGCTTGTGCCTTGGATTATGGATCAAGTTGGGATGACAACTTGCCATAAGCGGAATTTTCTTACAACAACAGTTATCAATCTAGTTTGAAGATGGCCCCTTTCGAAGCCTTGTACGGAAGGAGGTGCAGGACCCCGTTGTTGCGGGATGAGGTTGGAGATCGCCAGTTGTTTGGACCGGATTTGATTAAGGAGTCTGAACGGAAAGTAAAGTTAATTCGCGATAGTCTCAAGGTAGCCCAGTCAAGGCAGAAAAGCTATGCGGATTCAAAACGCAAGGAGACAGAATATGAAGTCGGAGACAAAGTTTATCTTCAAGTATCTCCGCTTCGAGGAGTTAAGTGTTTTGGAGTTAAAGGAAAGTTAGCGCCACGTTTTGTGGGGCCATACAAAGTTTTGGAACGCAAGGGAGAAGTAGCGTACAAGTTGGAATTACCCGAGGGATTGTCAGGTGTTCACGATGTGTTCCATGTTTCTCAGTTGAAGAAGTGTCACAGAGAAATGGCGGATATACCCCTAAGAGATACTGTGCCACTGGAAGCGATTCAGTTGAATGACGATTTGACCTACGAGGAGAAACCAGTCAGGATTCTCGAGTTTGCCAGTCGAGTTACCCGCAGTAAGGTTATCAAGTTTTGCAAAGTTCAGTGGAGCCACCACACCGAGGAAGAAGCCACCTGGGAGCGAGAGGAAGATCTGCTCAAGACCCACCGTCACCTATTTTCTAGCCAACCCGAATCTCGAGGGCGAGATTCATCTTAAGGGGGTAGGTTTGTAACATTCCAAATTTTCAATTTGGAATGTTATACATAGATCAACATTGCATATCATATTTTTTTGCTGCATTGTTGGCTCGATCCCAGAAATTCTACGCAACTCAAGGACCCACGGAGAGAGTTGGGAATTTCGTTATTTTCATATTTGAGTTTTCTCAAATTTTGAAACTAGGATCATTTGATTTTATTTATTTTATCTTCAATTATTTCTACTACCAATATTTCAGAGAGGGAATAAAATGACTTTCCCAAAATAAAGAAATAATGAAGATTTGATAAAAAATCAAATAAGATTTTTATTTGGAGTTTTTCGCCTTTTATTTGGATTTAGGAAAAATGCGCGTTTTTCAAAATTGCATTTAGGCCCCAAATAAATGTTCATATTGTTCGGCTTGATTTTAGAAGTCGGGGAAAATTTTAGAGTCCGTTTAGTATTTCTTTCGTTTGTTTTCTGCATGTAATTATTTAAAAAAAACGGGAACCGCCTTACAGGCCGTACCCGAGCGGGACTCTGCCCGGGGGCAGCCTAGAAAAGCCGCCGCCCGAGCGCCCCCAGCCCACCAGCCGCGCCCGCGCCCCAGCCCAGCTGGCGCCACCGGCCCACCCCGCCGAAACCCTAACCCTAACCCGCGCCCGCCGCCGCCGGACGCCGCCGCCGCCGGAGCCACCGACCTCGCCGGACGCCGCCGCCGCCATCGATTCTGCTGCCCGAGGTTTGTCGCGCCTCGTAATCCGTGCCGCCGGTTTTTACAAAAACCGATCGGTTTTCTTCGGTTTTTATCGGTTTATTTTATTTAGTTTCGGTTTTATTTATTAGATCGTTTTTTTCGGTTTAGGTTCAATAGCGAGCGTTCGCTCATTCATTCGTTTTAACGAACGTGTTCGTCAGATTAGATCTAGTTAACAAACGTTCGTTCGTTAACCTGTTCATCGTTTTTCTTTTTCTCGGATTTAATCCGCGATTTTTCTGATCGCGATTCCTGATCCGATTTTCGTTTTAGTATAACTTTTCGCTCGTTTATCGGAATCAGGCGATTCACGCGCCTGGAGTTTCGTCTCGAAACCCTCTTTTCGAATAACCAACTTAAACAAGTTTTTGCTACTGTAAAACTTGACTTAGATCCAGATTAGTAAAATGAAGCTGTTTTCTTTCACCGTTTGACTTCCGTTGCCTCGTTTGTTTTGTTTCTTTTTGCAAACCGGAGTTCTTAAGTTGAACTTTCTGGTTAGATCTTCTATTTGAGTTTTACCTATGCATTAGATGAGTACTTATTGTATGCTTGTTTGTTTGTCTGTGATAGAATACCCGGAGTGCGCCGCCTGTTACTTCGAGTCTCTAGGTTTCGCGGATCATCAGCAAGGCAAGTAACACTTGATCATACCTTTTCTCATACCCAGTTTTTGTGCATTAGATCAATCCTCAAACCATTGCATGATTAGGATCTAATTAAATTGTGGGTTATGGGAAGTAGTTGAGGTAGTACCTATTAGCTGTTTTATGTTCAAACCCTTGGGAGTTACTTCTACGTTTGCTTTATGCCATGCTATGCTAGTAGACGTGGATTGGGTGAGTGTATCCATGACAGATGTGAGTTTGTTAATTAATGGTTTATTTAAGGTGGCAACTTAAACACACATCTGGGTGGATTGAGGCACCTGGTTTCCAGGACTTGCCTATTTTTCTTCGGACCGCCACCCAGGCTCAAAGGGATCATGAGATTATTCAAACTAGAAACTTACGTGTGCAGCCGCAAGACATTATGGGCTCTGGCATAGTTAATTAAGTCGTGCGAACTCTTACGGGTAGACTAGCAGATGTTGGGGAAAGTAGGTGTACCGGTCTACCCTTTATGTAAGGTGCTAGCGCTTCCGAAAGACTATGTCTCGGTCATCTGTTTCTCAAACATCTTGTAGTGCCAGAAATCCAACGGAGGTGATCGAGTCTTGTGGGGAAAAGTGCGCAAACCTCTGCAGAGTGTATAAACTAATCATGGTTAGCCGTGTCCCCGGTTATGGACAACTTGAGTATCTAGTACTTGGATATCATATGAATCTCGTCATGTTACTTCTAATTAATATTGTTGGGATGTTAATGAGTACTTTTTAATTGGGATTGAGAATGCTGTCAACCATTCTCAATGTTTAACAACCACCATGATAGTTAAATAAATTTATTCCTTTGCAGTAGGGAAAAATTGGCTTTACGCAAAACTGTAACCATAGAGCTTTCCACCAGCCAAATATGCATGTAGTATAGCTTATTCCATTGTTATTCTCTGTGTGTTACATTGCCAGCATATTCCATGTGCTGACCCGTTTTCGGGCTGCAACGTTTCATGTTGCAGACTTTTTAGACGACGAGTAAGGTGCTTAGGTCGTGGTTCTATACTCAGTGATGCCGTTGGAGTTGATGGACTCGCTTATTCTTCCAAGCCTTCTGCTGTTATCATATTTAGATGGCCTTAAGCCATATTTATTTCAATAAGTTCTCTCTTGAGACATTCGATGTAATAAGTGTGTGATTGCTACTCTGTTATAAATCCTCCAAGTACTGTGTGGTGTCAGCATTACTGATCCAGGGATGACACTAAGCACAGGATAAGACTGTTTGAGATCTGGTCGCTACATCAATCGTCCCCGAAAGAGGCTCCGACGCGTTGGGTCGCTAAAGACCGCGGAGAGCCCGACCGTGGTGGAGAGCAATGCGGGGGAGCTTGTGCTGAGCCCCCAGTCCAACCCTCGGCCCGGAAGTGGGGGTTTGGTTCTTTCTCCTGGTGGTGGTGGTGAGACGATGCAAGGCGAGCCCTTCCTGGAGGGGCATGTCTCCTCCGCCGACCGAGCTGAAGAACCCCCGGGATAGCCCTTCGTGGACGAAATCGCGCAAAGAGCCGTCGCGGCTGCCACGGCAAGGGGTGAAGTACATGGCCCGACAATGGATACTACCGGGGAAATAGAGATCCCTACCCGGCAGTCTTCTCATGGTACTCCACTTATGTCCTTTTCCCTTTCTTGTCCTGATTACTTCTTCTGATTTCTCCATCACTTTAAAATTCTGTTTCTTTGTTGTCTGCCGGTCTCCTCATCTATAGACCCCCAAGCCGAAGAGTTGGAACCATTAGAGGTGGCGACTGACATAGGAAGGGATGTTGTGGACGAGGCCGTCGAGATTACTGCCACGGAGGGACAGGACCTTGTTGTTGGGGATGCTCAGGATTCCCTGGCGGTGGTGGAGCATTCTTCTAAGAATGCCCTGGAAGGGGAGGTGGTGGTTGATGTGAAAGTTCCCCTCCAAGCCATGGATTCACTTCCCTCCTCTGGGATCGTTGTGGAGACCCCGCCACCCTCCTCAAATACGCTGGCGATGGTGTTGCCGTTGCCTGGAACTGGAGCCCCCGGCCCATCTTTGACGACGAGTGCGGAGCTCGATGAAGAGCTTCAACACCTCCTGGCATCGCTATACCAGGGAGCGGGAGAGGCCAACGACTCAGACGCCATCGCAATGGACTTGTCCTTTTTGGAGTCCATGGCAACTGGCATGAAGGAGATGCAGGCCTAGCACAACCATAAGTGGCAGGCGCTCAAGGAGCAGCGTGAGTCCGCCAGCAGGGTGGACCAGAAGCTGAAGGACAAATGTCTGGAGCTACACGATTGACATGATAAGCAATTCAAGGTGCTTATGAGGTAGCAAGAGACGCTCCTGATGACAAGAGAAGACATCATGGCCCGTGAGGTGCCCCTGGTAAACCGCGAGGTATCCCTGGACGCCAGAGAGCAAGAAATCTCCCTCCGGGAGGAGAAACTCGAAGCCACTCTTCGCGCCAAGGATGAAAATCTGGAGACTCTTGTGCGTCAATGCACCAAGGACCTGGAGGACAAGCACGGACCCGCCGTAGAAGCCATTTCTGCTAGTTCTACTACTGAACTAAAGAAGCTCACCAACGACCTAGCTTCCGCATCTGCCGCCAAGACTGATCTTGACCAGCAGGTGGATAAATTGATGGAAGATATTGCTGGGAGCGCCAAGGAGGTGGAGGCTCTCAAAGAAGAAGCACGAAAGGCAGAGGCAGCCACAACTCTCCTCCAAGATCTAGAGTCTCGAAATCGCCGACGGCACCATCACCGACATGAAGGCCAGGATCGGCTCCTTGGAGAGAGCGGCAGAGTCCATTGAATCCCGCCAACAGCTACTATCCAAGGATATGGATACCACCAAGTGTCTCTAGAAAGATGCGGAAGCTCAACTGAAGAATCATTACGAGCAAGTCAGCCTCTGGATCAAGAGCCTGATCGACGTTGCCGAGCGTCTTGCTGCCCAAGTTGTGGCGATGGGTATGGATGGCCCAACTTTTTGATCAACGTCACAACTGCCAAGGAGAAAGCCGCTTCTCGAGCCACCAGGGTCCTCCATGTTGAAACGGCTTCGCCCGGTCGCCAGACCAAGTAACGGGCCACTGTTGCTCTTGTGTTATCTTGTAACAAAACATGGTGTATGCTTCATGTTTAGGCACTATATCTCTTGTGTTTGCGTAGAACTGATATTCTTTGTTGAATCTCAAATGCACGTTTATCCCTTTGAACTTTATATGCTTGCGTTCGCATGATCAATTCCTATGTCTGTTTTGGATGCCTGCCGGTATCATATTGCCACGGTTGTCGTAAGGGTCTGGCCCTTAATACTCATCTTGGCGTGGATGCGTCCCGACAGGTTTTTCCTAGGCAGCTCTCGACGTAGACTCTCGTCCTACGAGCATGGATCGGGACATGACGATGGTGCGATCAAAGAAACTGGACAAGGTTCCATCACATGAAGGTTTTCACAGTACGAATGCTCACTAAAGTCAAAGGGGTAAACAATCGCAAAAATCTAAATGCATCGATAGGAAATGATGATGTGGACTTAGCCTTTTGTTATCAATCCCTTTTCTCTCCACCGGGCCACGCGTGCTTGGTATGCTCGCGTCGTCCGGAGGAGCGAAAGCTAAATAGGTAGCTTTCTCGTTCCCAGTAGAGACCTATACACGCCAGGTGCGCCTAGCGGGTAGTGGGGTATGGTGCCGGGCCTTTCTGGCCCCCATTCCCTTTCCCCTTCCCCTTTGAAATAGCCAGGCGGTGGTTGTCGCATGGATCATGCCAACGCAGACGGCCTTGCCATAGCACGTTGCCCGAGGTATCAACCAATGGATTCATACCAACGCTTCACTCAGGATTTCTCGAAAGAAGGCAAATACTGGATAGAGTATCACGCGGTAGTCATCGACATTGTAGACTCCCTGGTGTCCACGCGTCTTGCCTCCCTTCCTCTGAATGGTGCCTCAAGAGCGGGCATGCCGCATAGGTCGCCGAGGGGAGCACATCACTGTCAGCAGCAATCTTCGCCGTAGCTACGGCTACGACGGGATCCGATGACGAAACAATGTCGGCATGGGGATGGCTCCGCTTGGCTTTCATATCTTCATAGGTGTCGTAGATGCCAAAAGTTTCGAGCGGGTTACCACGGACAGGGCACGCTGCCAATGATTTCAGGTTCGCGCAAGTGATGCCCCTACCTGGCGTGCCAAAGATGTCATTGCAAACCACGGCTACCTATGGGACCAAGGGTCCCTTACTAGTTTGGCTGGGGGGATGTCATGTTGCACAAAGAGCAGAGGAGCGTGGGGCAGCACGACTGAGATCACACGGGCAATTTTACTAGGTTTGGGCCACCGCGAGGCATAAAACCCTACTCCTACTTTGGTGGATTGATGGTGGACGAATGGTGGCGGAGCACAGTACACTTGCCCGACAGGGGCGACAGTGGCTACGCGTGTATGAGTCTGTGGGTGTCCAACTTTCTAACCTCTTCTATGGTTGCCATGGGCCTCCTTTTATAGATTAAGGGGCCACCACAATGGCAAATCAGTCATTACGCATTGATAAGATAGCAAACAGTGCTATCATACATAACTCTGCAGGCTGACAGAGCGCATTTAATGCGTCGCTCAACGTCACATCGTTGCTCACCCGACAAGCATTGCTGGACTCTTTTGCCAGCGTCATGCCTGCTTGCTCGACACGTTGCAGGACAGGTGTCGCCTATAGGTATATCTGTAGAAAGAGGCTGCCATGTGGCGGATGGTTGCCACTTAATCACTTTGCGGTTGACACCGCACTGCTTGACGACGTGGGTCGTTGCGGAGTGGTTGGTGAGGTGGTTTTTGCCTCCGTGAGTCCCGGCAAGCCCAGCCGGGACATCTTAGATGTTCTCTTCCGGGGGTGGCTCCGCCCTCGCCGAACTCGTCTTCCCGGCATGGCAGGCTTTTCTCATGGTGGTATCTTGCTTCTCTGGCTTGACCTTGGTCCTCTTGATCTGCATGCTGGTCCTTCGAATATCTTGGTCTCCTATACTCTAGCATGGCTTGGCGCCGTCCCTGCATGAGTCAAGGGAAAATATATACCCCTGTATGTTTTCCCCGACACCTATCTATCAAATCAAAGCAAGCCTCAGGGCACAAGACATAGGGCTTTTACCTCCACCGTGTGAGGGGCCTGAACTCGTTGAACACCATGTGTTACACCTACACCATAGCTAGTCTCTCCCCCTTATTCGTACCCCTAGTACTCATTGTCAGGATCATAACCCCGATAGTTGGCGCCCACCGTGGGGCTAGGCGTCTAGAAAAACTTCACAGTGTAGGTGGATTTCATCATCGTCGTCATCATGTCAGTCGGCAGCGAAATCCGCTTTGGGACGATCTCCTTCATCATCGCACAACGTGGCTACGTGAAGCCTCGCTAGATGTGTAGGCATTGCCCACCCGTGGCACGACACACTTCCGGGCTTCCTCCTATGGAGTCCTTCTTCGACAGCCTCGGCCCCATACGGAGTGGCCTCTCTTCCCACCGGTGTACGCCGTCGTAGCTCCAAGCGTTCACGACTACAACATTGGATCAAGCATGTTGTAGCCACGCATGCAGCAGCGGAACAAGTGGAGGCCATCAAGTTTGACGAGCCCGCCCTTGATCTCTCTGACGAATCATTTGGCGATTCCTTAGACGAGTCCGAGTCTGGTAGCATTGATGCAACCGCCGAAATCCTCATGGCGTAAAATTCTGAGCACCGCGTGCCCCGGGCTACCCGGAGCCCAAAGGCAATCACGTGGGTGCATCCCACGTCAACACCAATGGTGGCTTCCCAGGGCACTAGCCATATGTGCCTCAAGCTCTTACTCAGGAGCAACGGGACGAGCTCTGCCACCGGAACGACCAGCTTCTGAACACTCCATCACCAGGATGACTCCTGAGGCGTTATCCATGGAATCGACTTGCTTGGCGGCCCATGCCGAACGTGATTAGCTCGAACAACTTCAGAAGGAGCTGGACGAACGCGAGCGCCATCAACCCAGTTCCAGTCGGCATAAGCGTCGGCTTTACTTGAGTGACCAATCTCATAAGTATCATGTTCTTAGTATTCGATTGCAAAATCTAGATGCCGCCACTCGGATTGCGAATTCCATTCAGCCCTCTGGCTCTTCAGCCGGAGAGGGGATTCATCAGATCCAGGCGCTCCTCAAGACAACATTGTCATAGAATGCGGCAGTGTCCCAGTCCAGAGACCGGATCCATAGCGCATCTGTGCGTGTGGACGCTTTCCAGTCGGCTCATATTCCACTCGACTCGGGTAGGCACCGGACCACTTCCTCCTCCAGAGATTGTCATGAAGATCGGAGACGTGGTTGACTCGCATCGTCCTGGCGTATTGACGACTACGATCGTGCACTGATGCCTCCACTCGGGATATCGCCTACGTGGGCCAGCCCTATGACGATTGGCGAACACATGGCGATGATCACAGGTCCAGTCCTACTCGTCCGTGGAGGGACGCTCGAGACCCGTTGTTCAACGCAAGATTCGTCCTTGCTCAGAACCTGGTTGACAGAGGATGGGCCTTGCGAGAGGGCCAAGATTACTATGTACCTAGTGCTTCCTCACCATCATGTCCAGAGTGCTTCAGCCGGTACATACGAGCGGCCGAGATTCCCAACAACTTCTGATTGGCCACGGGGATCAACAAGTTCATCAGTGAATCCAATCCTGAAATTTGGTTAGAATATTACCGAGTGGCAGTCCAGATCAGCGGCGACAACGACAACATGGCCATGAAGCATTTGCCTTTGATGCTAGAAGGCTCTGCTGGGGCTTGGCTGACACATCTCCCGCCCAGTAGTATCTTTTGCTCGGAGGACCTGGCGAAGGTTTTTGTCAAGACCTTTGAAGGCATGTACAAGAGAGCGGGACGTTTAACCAAGTTACAAGACTTTGTGCAAAAGCAGAATGAAACTCTCTGGGAGTACATCCAATGGTGGACTACTCTGCACAACATAGTGGAGAATGTTACCGAGCATCAGGCAATCTGTGCCTTCAGGCTGGAGTCAGGTACCTCGAGATGAACATGAAATTCGGCCGAACGGAGACCCCAACTCTCAATCGGGCTATGGAAATAGCCAACTGGTACGCCAATATGGTGAAGAAGAAGACTGATTGAGAAGCGGCAAGAGCAGAGGAGGCGATGTCCATTAGTCAGATAACAAGGACAAGAAGCACAAGAAGAAAGCAGATGCTAGAGGCAATGATTAGGCCGCGACTCTAGCTGGCCAAGGAAAAAAAGAACTCCCAAAAGCAGAAGAAGGATTGGAAAGGGAAGAAGCAGGTAACCATGAAGAGCGACATCCTCGACCAACCTTGCCAGATAGCAAAGTCATAGCAACATCAATCTCAAAACATAGTGGATACTAGGGATCAAACCCTAACAAAACTAACTCAATTACATGGTAAATCTCATCCAACCCATCACCGTCCAGCAAGCCTATGATGGAATTACTCACGCACGGCGGTGAGCATCATGAAATTGGTGATGGAGGATGGTTGATGATGACAACGGCGACGAATCCCCCTCTCCGGACCACTGAACGGACTCTAGATCAGCCCTCCTGAGAGAGTTTAGGGCTTGGCGGCGGCTCTGTATCATAAAACACGATGAATCTTTCTCTTTGATTTTTTCCTCCCCGAACGTGAATATATGGAGTTGGAGTTGAGGTCGGTGGAGCCTCAAGGGGCCCAGGAGGTAGGGGGCGCACCCTAGGGGGCACGCCCCCACCCTCGTGGACAGGGTGTGGGCCCCTGACCTTGATTCTTTCGCCAACATTTTTTATTAATTCCAAAAAGTTGCTCCGTGGATTTTCAGGTCATTCCGAGAACTTTTATTTCTGCACAAAAATAACACCATGGCAGTTCTGCTGAAAACAGCGTCAGTCCGGGTTAGTTCCATTCAAATCATGCAAGTTAGAGTCCAAAACAAGGGCAAAAGTGTTTGGAAAAAATAGATATGATGGAGATGAATCACTTTTGTTCTCCATCTGACTCAACCCTCCATAGCCCCGGCAACAATGGCCAGGAAGAGGAGGACACTGGACTCTGGCATGCCTCTCCCGGCAAAGCTCTCTGAAGCCCTGTCAGAGAGGTTGGCGGGAATAACTCTGTTTTCCTAGTGGCAGCACCCTCCCACTGAACCAACGGTTCCTGCGGTTGAGGCATGCGCTCCCGTGAATGAGGAGGTGCCGCTGGTCCTTGTTGGCGAGCCTCGGGCTCCAACTTGGGTGCGGCACATAGTCCATTTCCTCCAAACAGGAGAACTTCCCGAGGAATAAGAAGAAGTTGAAAGAGTAGCCCGGAGGGCCAGTATGTATCAGTTCATTGACGACATGCTATACAGAAGAAGGGACAATGTTACTATCCTTTTGCCACACTTGTGCTTCAAAGTAGCACCATGATCTTCATGATGGAGAGTCTCCTATGTTGTCACCTTCATATGCTAGTGGGAATTTTTCATTATAGAACTTGGCTTGTATATTCCAATGATGGGCTTCCTCAAAATGCCCTAGGTCTTCGTGAACAAGCAAGTTGGATGCACACCCACTTAGTTTCTTTTGATGAGCTTTCATACACTTATATCTCTAGTGCATCCGTTGCATGCCAATCCCTACGCACTCGCATTGATATCTATTAATGGGCATCTCCATAGCCCGTTGATACACCTAGTTGATGTGAGACTATCTTCTCCTTTTTTTTGTCTTCTCCACAACCACCATCCTATTCCACCTGTAGTGTTATGTTCATGGCTCACGCTCATGTATTGCGTGAAGATTGAAAAAGTTAGAGAATACTAAAGATGAAACAATTGCTTGGATAAAACCGGGGTTGTGCATGATTTAAATATTTTGTGTGATGAAGATAGAGCATAGCCAAACTATATGATTTTGTAGGGATAACTTTCTTTGGCCATGTTATTTTGAGAAGACATGATTACTTTGTTAGTATGCTTGAAGTATTATTACTCTTATGTCAATATTAAACTTTTGTCTTGAATCTTTCGGATCTGAACGTTCATGCCACAATAAAGAAAATTACATTGAGTATGATGCTAGGGCATTCCACATAAAAAATACTGTTTTTATCATTTACTCGAGGACAAGTAGGAATTAAGCTTGGGGATGCTTGATACGTCTCCAACGTATCTATAATTTTTTATTGTTCCATGCTATTATATTATCTGTTTTGGATGTTTAATGGGCTTTAATATACACTTTTATACTATTTTTGGGACTAACCTATTAACCGGAGGCCCAGACCAAATTGTTGTTTTTTGCCTATTTCAGTGTTTCGCAGAAAAGGAATATCAAACGGAGTCCAAACGGAATGAAACCTTCGAGAGAGTCGTTTTTGGAACAAACGCAATCTAGGAGACTTGGAGTGGACGTCGAGGAAGCAACGACGCGGCCACGAGGCAGGGAGGCGCGCCCAGTGGGGGAGGCGCGCCCCTACCCTCGTGGGCCCCTCGTGACTCCCCTGACCGACTTCTTTCGCCTATATATAGTCATATACCCCGAAAACATCCGAGAGCACCATGAAACCCTATTTCCACCGCCGCAACCTTCTGTACCCGTGAGATCCCATCTTAGGGCCTTTTCCGGAGCTCTGCCAGAGGGGGAATCGATCACGGAGGGCTTGTACATCAACACCATAGCCTCTTCGATGATGTGTGAGTAGTTTACCTCAGACCTTCGGGTCCATAGTTATTAGCTAGATGGCTTCTTCTCTCTCTTTGGATCTCGATACAAAGTTCTCCTCCATCTTCTTGGAGATCTATTCGATGTAATACTTTTTCCGGTGTGATTGTCGAGATCCGAGAATTGTGGGTTTATGATCAAGATTATCTATGAACAATATTTGAATCTCCTCTGAATTCTTTTATGTATGATTTGTTATCTTTGCAAGTATCTTTGCAAGCCTAATGCGTTACTCTGTTCTTATGAACTTAATACTATAGATGCATGCTGGATAGCGGTCGATGTGTGGAGTAATAGTAGTAGATGCAGAATCGTTTCAATCTACTTGTCGTGGACGTGCTGCCTATATACATGATCATGCCTAGATATTCTCATAACTATGCACTTTTCTATCAATTGCTCGACAGTAATTTGTTCACCCACCGTAATACTTATGCTATCTTGAGAGAAGCGACTACTGAAACCTATGGCCCCCGGGTCTATTTTCCATCATATAAGTTTTCGATCTATTTTATTTTGCAATCTTTACTTTCCAATCTATATCATAAAAACACCAAAAATATTTATCTTATTATCTCTATCAGATCTCACTTTTGCAGGTGGTCGTGAAGGGATTGACAACCCCTTTATCGCGTTGGTTACAAGGTTCTTATTTGTTTGTGCAGGTACGAGGGATTTGAGTGTAGCCTCCTACTGGATTGATGCCTTGGTTCTCAAAAACTGAGGGAAATACTTACGCTACTTTGTTGCATCACCCTTTCCTCCTCAAGGGAAAACCAACGTATGCTCAAGAGGTAGCAACAAGGCTCATGGCCGAATATGGTGGTCGGGCGCCGGCGATCGTTTAGATTTGGTTTACAGTAGGTTTTAGTATGGTTTGTGCGAAATATGTAATGAATTCCGTCCAGTTTATAGGAAAAGTTGTCGAAATATAATGAATTTCATCAGGTTAATTTGAATTTTGCTTTGTTTGCACGAATTTTGTCCGGTTAGTTCATATAGTTGTCAAAAGGTATGCGGGCAGCATTGGATGGCATCCTCTGGCATCATTCTCCTCGGATAGATGCCGGTGTAAATTTGTGGGTCAGGGCTAGATATGCCTTAACTATCATGCTATAATCGCTAGCAGTGCTCCATTATTTTGTAGGGAACAGTTATCCCTCGATCAAAATCAGATTTGTCGTGTTTCGCACTCCTCCCACGTAAGAGTGTAGACGCTTGCTTACATAAAAATGGAGCAAGTGGACGGCACTGTAGCACGTCATACCACTCAAACTAGCTCGCCTAACGTGTGGGAAAGCCCTACCCTCGTCATTTTGTTCTGGATTTCTATCGATAGATTGCACAAAAATGTTATGATTTGCAAGTTCAAAAGGAAAAGGCGGCAACTTAAAGCACACCTTTCACGTTCGCGTCGCACCCCCGACAGTCTAGCTCGAACGTCACTCACCAGAAGGGACACGCGTTGTCTTGCATTTTCACTAACATGTGGGAGTGCAATTGAATAAACTGTCGATAGCCGAAATCTAATCATTCGGTGGGAGTCGGCTAAGAAGAGAGATACGGGGGAGGGAGAAGAGATCACCCACCCGCCGCGCCACGGACTCCAAGAAATATGGTGATAATGTGAGGTGAGCCATGCGGGAGTCCAAACCACTTCCGAGCCTGCTTCTAACCGCCTTGGCCCACCAGAAAACCCCTCCCCCCTCCAGCGCACTCCCCCCTCAGACGCTAGCTGCCCACATTCATAGCAAGTACAATACTGGGCTATAAGCCCGCTTATGTGGAGGAGAGAGAGGCATTGACAAAGTCAAGAAGTGGGCTCTGCAAGAGCCCGTCTCTACACATGCTCCTAGGTATAAAAAACTAATTCTAAAAAAAGGTATAAAAAAATAATTGTGTCTAAAAAAAGAAGGTAAAAATATTTGAGAGGAAATAGATAGAGAGAAAGTGAGAAAAAGTTGTAACCTTATAGCCAACCTTATAGTCAACACTATGGTACATGAGGAAGGAGGGAGTTGTGCACATGCCAAGTTCACTAGGCTATCATGTTTCACACTCCTCCGTCGTAACAGTGGAGACAATAGCTTTCATCAAAAATAAACAATGAACACTCATTGCTTGTCCTTGATATCAGAAAGAATACTTTCATTCGCCGACATGTGGGACGTCGACCATCCTAGTCGACTTGCCATGCAAAAAATTATCCTGGTCCACCCTGGTCATAGCGCAGGCCCAACCTTTCCCACTATAAGTTGGTCAGACAAAGAAACCATCATGACTTCGTTTAATTTTGCTTCTTCAAGAAAACTTATTGTACCAGCAATACTGCTACCACACATGAAGACTAGACGACATTGTAGCACGTCATATCACTGAAACCCACTAGGCCAAACTAGCCCGCCTAGGATTTGTATGTGCCTGTACTGCTATGATTTAGTGTTCTCAAAAAATATCCTTTGTCAATCTAACGATTAGGACTAGAAAGAGGGTCTTTCTCTCTCTCTAGATCTCTCTCCATCCCACAACCTCTCTAGCACACGTACACACTCTCTTTTGCCACTCCGAAAGTACGACGTCACTACACATTCATGCTTCCAACAAAAAAAATTACACATTCACGCATGTTAAAAGTACGCGCCAATTTTGCTGGCTATTAATGTGAGGCCTCCTTTGGTTTAGAGGAATCTTGTAGGAATTTCATAGGATAGGATTTCTATAGGAAGAATTTCTGTAGAGCCCTTTGGTTTATAGGAATGGAATCATATTCCTATCGAGGAATTCTTCCTATCCTCCACATTTTATAGGAAAATAAAGATTGGCCTACACTCAATGGAAAAAATCCTATGATGTCAATCAAAGGGCATCTCCTTTCCTATTCCTACTCATAGGACCTAAGATACATGTCATATCATTTCCTATGACTTCCCTATTACTATGATTTTCCTACCCTATGAACCAAATGATGCCTGAATGTATCTGTGAACCAACTCTTTGAGTTTGATGTGAACTAATGTATAATTGTGGACTATTGTCTTATCGATCGCTAAGCCCACAATTTTAGGAGCTTAGGCTATTGGCCGGTCGACGACGCATCAGACCTATAAGCGTACCACGAGCTCATCAGCCCCAACATTTCTCTTCGGTGAGTGTTTTGCAAGTACTATAGCTCGCACAATAGCTGGCCTACTAACACCAAGAATCATCAAACAAGACCTGTTGATATGATAAACAGTTCAAACTTAAATCTAAGCATGCCATATGTTACATCAAGAGCTGGTGAGGATACATTTGTTTCCATAACTTGGAGAGGGTTCGCACGATTCACTATCAAACAAAAGTATCATGTACCGCCTACAAAAGACAGTGCACTAGCCATAAGATGGTTTGATAACACACATCGTTTTGGTAATTAAACATAATGCAAACTACCTTGAAGGATTAGCACGACCAACTATTTCTTGTCATGGATTTCTCGAGCAATGACCACAACACAGACAACGACATGTTAATCCATATCTGGGGCGATGTCCATAGGACGGACATCGACACCAGAATCGATCTCTGGGGCGATGTCCACAGGACGGACAGCGGCATCAGAATCGATCTCTGGGGCGATGACCAAAGGATGGACCGCAACATCAAAAATGATCTTTGGGTCGTTGTCCACAGGACGGACTGTGACATTGGAATCATCAAGGACGTCCACTGGCACCTGCACAGCCTTAACATAATAGCAAGCGCATTTCAAATAATCAAAAACCACAACTATGGTAAGCCATTTTTTTTACCTTGTGCAGCTCACCGGGGGAACCCATCCCTCCGGGGGCCATCGCCTTACCAGGGAAATACTGCTTCTCAATGTCGAATATCTCCTCAAACTCGGCCTTGAGCCTCTCATAAGTGGCCATTAGAGTTTCTGGGGTACGCACGGTGGTACCCTTGCTGTTCTTCCAACTTTCTTTGAGGAGTTCGTCCGCCAACGTCGTCAACTCTTTGGCCAGTGCTTGTTTCGTGGAGTTGTTCGACTCCATGGGTTTGGCCCACCAACATGGCCAACTCGTTGGTCGGTGCTCGCTTCCTGGAGATCTCTGTCTCGAGTGGGTTGTCCGCTGGCAACTCTTTGCCTAGTGCTCCTGAAGGAAATATGCCCTAGAGGCAATAATAAAGTTATGATTTATTTCTTTATTTCATGATAAATATTTATTATTCATGCTAGAATTGTATTAGCCGGAAATTTAGTACATGTGTGAATACATAGACAAAACCTATAGTCCCGAGTATGCCTCTACTTGACTAGCTCGTTAATCAAAGATCGTTATGTTTCCTAACCATATACATGTGTTGTCATTTGATGAACGGGATCACATCATTAGGATAATGATGTGATGGACATGACTCATCCGTTAGCTTAGCGTTATGATCGTGTTAGTTTCATTGCTACTGCTTTCTTCATGACTTATACAAGTTCCTTAGACTATGAGATTATGCAACTCCCGAATACCGAAGGAATAGTTTGTGTGCTACCAAACGTCAGAACATAAAAGGGTGATTATAAAGGTGCTCTACAGGTGTCTCCGAAGGTGTTTGTTGGGTTGGCATAGATCGAGATTAGGATTTGTCACTCCGTGTTTCGGAGAGGTACCTCTGGGCCCTCTCGGTAATACTCATCACTATAAGCCTTGCAAGATTTGTGACTAAGGAGTTAGTTGCGGGATGAAGGATTACGGAATGAGTAAAGAGACTTGCCAGTAATGAGATTGAACTAGCTATTGAGATACCGACGATCGAATCTCGGGAAAGTAACATACCGATGACAAAGGGAACAACGCATGTTGTTATGCGGTTTGACCAATGAGGGAGTCCTGGATAAGGGGGTCCTCGGACAGCCGGACTATATGCTTATGCCAGACTCTTGGACTATGAAGATACAAGATCGAAGACTTCGTCCCGTGTCCGGGTGGGACTCTCCTTTGCGTGAAAGGCAAGCTTGGCAATTCAGATATGTAGATTTCCTTCTCTGTAACTGACTATGTGTAACCCTAGCCCCCTCCGGTGTCTATATAAACTGGAGGGTTTAGTCCGTAGGACAAGAACAATCATAATCATAGCCTAGCTTCTAGGGTTAGCCTCTGTGATCTCATGGTAGATCAACTCTTGTAATACTCATATCATCAAGATCAATCAAGCAGGAAGTAGGGTATTACCTCCATAGAGAGGGTCCGAACCTGGGTAAACGTCGTGTCCCCCGCCTCCTATTACCATTAGCCTTAGACGCATAGTTCGGGACCCCCTATCCGAGATCCGTCAGTTTTGACACCGACATTGGTGCTTTCATTGAGAGTTCCACTGTGTCGTCACCATAAGGCCTGATGGCTCCTTCAATCATCTGCAACGATGCGGTCCAGGGTGAGGTTTTCCTCCCCGGACAGATCTTCATATTTGGCGGCTTTGCATCGCAGGCTAACTCGCTTGGCCATCTGGAGCAGATCGATAGCTACGCCCCTGGCCATCAGGTCAGGTTTGGAAGCCTGAATTACACTACCGACATCCGCGGAGACTTGGTCTTCGACGGATTCGAGCCCATGACAGGTGCACCCTACAGCCGCGACGAGCATGACTTAGATCTGCCATCGGACAGTGTTGAGGAGATCACACCTGCAGCTGCGCTAGCTTTAAACCCAATGCAGATCACGCCTTCCGAGGACAGTAGGATGGACCCCGCCACGGAAGCCGCACACAGATTTCACATCCAAGGAGGTCTGTGTCATCGGACCCTCGGACTCGTCTCCGGCCATAGGGTCTGAACTGCGTGCATCCGTGCCCATTGGGTCTAACTGGGCACTGATCATGGAGTTTAGCTCTGCAGATATCTTTCAGCACTCGCCCTTGGGCGACGCTAAACTCATTAAAATCTCTCTCCCTATCAGGAGACTCTTGGTCGAACTATGTCCGGCTTGAGTGGGAAGCGGACGATGATGGAATTCGTTACCCACCCACCACCCACTTAATAGCCATTGTCGACGACTTAACCGACATGCTTGATTTCGACTCCGAAGACATCAACGGTATGGACGACAATGCCGGAGAAGAACAGGAACCACCGTCCACAGGACGCTGGACAGCCACCTCATCATATGACATATATATGGTGGACACACCCAAAGAAAACAATTGCGAGGATCAAAAGGATGCAACGGAGGGTGATCCTCTTGAGAAGCAACCTAAGCACCGACGTCAGTGGCACTGCTCTAAACCCCATCATAGCAAAAATAGCAATACCGACACAAGAGACAATGGCACTCCGGATGATGTCGAAGACGAAAACAATCCCGCCCAGCCAAGCTTCGAGCAGGCCGGACGGGAGGATGGGCAAGATAGCCCTGATGAACAGGCAATGGATGAAGACTCGGAGGCTGACAATTACATGCCCCTCTCCGAAGACGAGGTGAGCCTCGACGACGAAGAATTTATCGTGCCTGAGGATCCCGTCGAGCAGGAGTGCTTCAAACGCCGGCTTATAGCCACTTCAAAGAGCCTGAAGAAAAAACAACAACAGCTTCAAGCTGATCAAGATCTGCTAACTGACAGATGGACTGAGGTCCTGGCGGCCGAGGAATACGGACTCGAGGGCCCAACCAAAATCTACTCGAGGTGCAGGTTGTTACCTCAATTCGAGGACGAGGCACTAGAGCCTATACTATCAGCACATGATGCGTCTGACCGACCACCTCATGGCCGAGATAAAGCGGCGTATCAACCCGAACACCAGCCCGCACCCCGTCGCCAATCAAACAAAAACACGAAGGCCCGGGGCTACACGCATAACCTGCGAGACGAATTGAAAAACAAAGAAGGACAATCAAGATTGATCTACGGATCGCGGGGGCGCGCCCTAACGCATGACGATGGCCGCCACGCCGGATATACTAAATACAAATCCGTCCGGGCCGAATACAGCAGACTAGACTCATCTGAACTGCATCGCGATGTAGCCCGGCATAGAGGTGCCGCACATCCCCTATGCTTCACTGACGAAGTAATGGAGCATGAATTCCGAGAAGGGTTTAAACCCTTGAACATCGAACCATATGATGGGACAACAGACCCCACGGAATGGATCAAAGATTTCCTTCTCCACATTCACATGGCCAGCGGCGATGATCTACATGCCATCAAGTACCTCCCATTAAAACTCAAGGGACCAGCTCGACATTGGCTGAATAGTCTGCCGGCAAATTCCATTGGCAGTTCAGAGAACCTGGAAGACGCATTTCTCGACAACTTCCAAGGCACTTATGTGCGACCACCGGACGCTGATGACTTAAGTCACATAACCGAACAGCCCAGAGAATCAGCCAGGAAATTCTGGACTCGGTTCCTAACTAAGAAGAACCAAATTGTCGACTGTCCGGATGCTGAATCCCTAGCGGCCTTTAAGCATAACATCCTTGACGAGTGGCTTGCCCGACACCTTGGCCAAGAGAAGCCGAAATCCATGGCAGCCCTTACGACACTCATGACCCGCTTTTGTGCAGGCGAGGACAGCTGGTTGACTCGTAGCAACAGCACATCAAGAAATCCTGCCACTTCAAACGCCAGAGATAGCAACGGCAAGCTTCGGCGCAACAGACAGAAGCGTCGCAATAATGGCGACAACACAGAAGACACGGCCGTCAATGCCGGATTCAGTGGCTCAAAGTCCGGTCAACGGAAGAAGCCATTTAAAATAAACAATCCAGGCCCATCCAGCTTGGACTGCATACTCGATCACTCATGTCAAATCCACGGCACCCCGATAAACCAGCCAACCACACCAACAGAGAATATTGGGTATTTAAACAGGCCGGCAAGCTAAATGCCGAAAACAAGGAAAATGGGTCACATAGTGATGACAACGAGGAACCGCGGCTACCGAACATAGGGGGGCATCAGAAATTTCCTCCCGAAGTGAAAATGGTAAATATGATATACACCACCAACATTCCCAAGCGGGAGCGGAAGCGCGCACTAAGGGACGTCTACACGATGGAGCCAGTCGCCCCAAAGTTCAACCCATGGTCTTGCTGCCCGATCACCTTTGATCGCATGGACCATCCGACCAGTATCCGTCATGGCGGCTCAGCCGCACTGCTCCTTGACCCCATCATTAACGGATTCCACCTCACACGAGTCCTCATGGACGGTGGCAGCAGCCTAAACCTGCTCTATCAGGATACGGTGCGCAAAATGGGTATCAATCCCTCAAGGATCAAACCCACCAAAACCACCTTCAAAGGTGTCATACCAGGTGTAAAGGCCTGTTGTACAGGCTCAATCACACTGGAAGTGGTCTTCGGATTTCCGGACAACTTCGGAGCAAGGAGTTAATATTCGATATCGTCCCCTTCCGCGGTGGTTATCATGAACTGCTAGGACGAACCGCATTCGCTTGATTCAATGCGGTGCCACACTACGCATACCTCAAGCTCAAGATGCCCGGACCCTACGGTGTTATAAAAGTCAATAGAAACACAGAGCGCTCCCTCCGCACAAAGGAGCATATAGTGGCCCTTGCAGTAGAAGTACAGAGCAATCTCCTTAGACAGAACCTCAATTCGGCTATAAAGCCCCCGGACACCGTCAAGCGAGTCTGGAGTACTCTACAACAGGATCGTCTGGCCCATCCAGAGTTCGCCTAGCAATTCGGCCTCCGTCCTAGCCCCAGTCAAGTGGTGAAATTTGTGCCGCGCGTACATAATTATGCACTTAAAATACCATGGGCATAGATGGAGGCACAGCTAGACTGCGGTCCACAATGCGGCTCAATCGACCCAGGATCCGCATACCTTCACCTTTTTCTTTCTCTCAGGTCCCTCTCTTCTTGAGGCTCTTCCGATAACCTGACTATCGGACTCATCACGGGACGGAAACGCCAAGGAGGCAAGGAGCTTTGATGTACAAGGGAATCCCCAGGTGGTCTCTAGTAACGATCGCTATACCTGTTTTACATACCCACACGTAGCTCGCTGTTGGTTAGGGCATATCAAATAGTCCTATTTGCTTATCACACTACTTGTATACATATGCCTTGACATATCATAACAATGGAAAATAATGTACAGTGTCAGCTTATTACTACATTTCTTTTTTTCCCTTGACTGTTTATTTATTACAAATCGCACCCGTACATTTTAGTACGTTTAGTTCGGTAGGGGCTTCAGTGTACCCCATAACACGTCAAGAAAGTCCGAACACTTTTGACAGTGCGGCACCCCGAACTTATAGCATTATATGCATCAGCTCTGAATCATGTCTTGGGTCAATAGTTGGGTTGCCCGGCTCCTGTGCTTGCTACCCTACGTTCCGCTATATCGGCTAGGGTAGTAAAGGGAGAACAACTGCTATTGTGCCCCGGTTCTTCCGGACGAGCACCTCAGTAGAGAAAGCCGAAAACTGACTGTCATGAAGCGGTGAGAGCTGGTCGGTGTTCGAGAGGTTTCAAATCCTTAAAGATTTCTTCCGCTTCATGCGAGGAATCGTTTTTTTTTTCGATTTAGGCGTGTATAGCGCCCCAAGTTTGGCCTTCCGAATACCAGGGGCTACGCCAAAATTTAAAATTATAGAACTTCTATGGCTAAGTGAGGGTGATAAAGCTGTATAGTCCGATTGCCTTGTTCGTTGCGCTAAACACCTCCTTCAAGGATCAAAAACTTGGATAAAGAGTGTTTAGATTTATCCCGAACACCCCTGTACTAGTTACATGGGGGCAGAAGCCGATGATTGGCCAACTCTCAGATTTTGTAAACGGCCGCACATGAGGTAAAATTTTAAATCAACAAGCATTATATTGCGCAAATGAACTTGTTTCATATTACAGGATAAAATGAATGTATTCATTCAAAGATTACATCCTTGGTACATTGCTCTGCCATAAGGCGGGAGCCCTTCAGGACACTGTCATAATAATTTTCGGGTTGGCGGTGCTCCTTGCCCTTCGGTGGCAACTCGGTCATCAGCGCCATGGCGTCCATCTTCGCCCAATGCATCTTTGCATGGGCAAAAGCCATCCGCGTACCTTCAGTACAAACCGACCACTTTATGACTTCAAGTCGTGGGCAGGCACTCACCAGCCGCTTCACAAGACCGAAGTAGCTGTTGGGCATAGGCTCGGCAGGCCACAACCAGACTATGAGGTCCTTGATGGCCAGTTCGGCTGCCTTGTGCAACTCCACCAGTTGCTTCAACTGGTCGCTCAAGGGCATCGGATGTTCTGTCCCATGATATTGAGACCAGAACAACTTCTCCGTTGAGCTCCCTTCTTCGGCTCGGTAGAACTCTGCAACATCTGATATGCTGCGCGGCAGATCCACAAACGCTCCTAGAGAACTCCAAATTTGGGTAAGTAAAAGCAAAGTGATGTAGGGCGGAACTGATAACCCACAAGTATAGGGGATAGTTGTAGCCTCTTTCGATAACTAAGAGTGTCGAACCCAACGAGGAGCTAAAGGTAGAACAAATACTCTCTCAAGTCCTATCGGCCACTGATACGACTCTACGCACGCTTTACGTTCGCTTTACCTAGAACAAGTATGAAACTAGAAGAACTTTGTGGGTGTTTTCGGGTAAGCTTGCAAGAAAGTAAAGAACACGTAAATCTAAACTAGGGGCTGTTAAGATAAAGAAGCAACAAAGTAAATATAGCGAGTGTGGAAAAGTGGTGGTAGGACTGTGGAATTGCCCCTAAGCAATTGACTACGTTACTAGACCGGTAATCGCTATTGCAATTCTATTTGAGGGAGAGGCATAAGCTAACATACTTTCTCTACTTGGATCATATGCACTTATGATTGGAACTCTAGCAAGCATCCGCAACTACTAAAGATTCATTAAGGTAAAACCCAACCATAGCATTAAAGCATCAAGTCCCCTTTTATCCCATACGCAAACAACCTACTTACTCAGGTTTGTGTTTCAGTCACTCACGCAACCCACCATAAGCAAATCATAAACATATTGCACACCCTACAGCGGGAATCCCTCACGCTTGCGCGACACGGAGCGCGCAATAGGACAACACCAATAATAAAACATGCAACTCAAACCAATCATAGCAATTCATCAATCACTGTTAGGACAACGAAAATCTACTCAGACATCATAGGATGGCAACACATCATTGGAAAATAATATGAAGCATAAAGCACCATGTTCAAGTAGAGGGTACATCGGTATGCGGGAGAGTGTACCGCTGTAGATAGAAGGGGGAAGGTGATGGAGGTGTTGATGAAGATGGTGGAGGTGTTGGTGAAGATCGCGGTGATGATGATGGCCCCCGGCGGCGTTCCGGCGCCACCGGAAGCAAGGGGGAGAGGGCCCCCCTTCTTCTTCTTCTTCCTTGACCTTCTCCCTAGATGGGAGAAGGGTTTCCCCTCTGGTCCTTGGCTCCCACGGCTTGGGAGGGGCGAGAGCCCCTCCGAGATTGGATCTATCTCTCTGTTTCTGCTTTCCCTGATTCTACCCCTTCACTGTTTCTTTTATATCCGGAGATCCCTAACTCCGATTGGGGTGAATCTTTTGCTCAGATCTTCCTTGTAAAATTAGCTTTCTTGTGCCAGAAGGAGAGCATCAACCGCCTTACGGGTGGACCACGAGGGTCAGGGGCGCACCTGGGGGGTAGGGCGCACCCCCAACCTCATGACCACCTCAGATACCGTTTCGCGTTGATTTTACTTCCAGAAAATCATAAATATTCCAAAAAAATCCCCGTCCATTTTTATCCCGTTTGGACTCCATTTGATATTGGGTTTCTGCGAAACAAGAAACATGCAACAGACAGGAACTGGCACTGGGCACTGGATCAATATGGTAGTCCCAAAAATAGTATAAAAAGTTGCCAAAACGTATATGAAAGTGAATAATATTGGCATGGAACAATCAAAAATTATAGATATGATGGAGAAGTATCAGCATCCCCAAGCTTAATTCCTGCTCGTCCTCGAGTAGGTAAATGATAAAAAAGAATAATTTTTGATGTGGAATGCTACCTAGCATAATCTTGATCATATGTCTAATCATGGCATGAATATTAAGACACGAGTGATTCAAAGCAATAGTCTATCATTTGACATAAAAACAATAATACTTCGAGCGTACCAATAAAGCAATCATGTCTTTTCAAAACAACAAGGCAAATCAAGCTTATCCCTACAAAATCATACAGTTTGGCCATGCTTAATTTTCGTCACACAAAATGCCCCCATCATGCACAACCCCGATGACAAGCCGAGCAATTGGTTCATACTTTTTAACGCGCTTCAGCTTTTTCAACCCTCACGCAATACATGAGCGCAAGCCATGGATATAGCACTATAGGTGGAATAGATAATGATGGAGGTTTATGTGTGATAGAGTGTATCGTATCACGGGGTTTGGATGCACCGGCGAAGTTTGCACCGACTCTCGAGGTGAGAAAGGGCAATGCACGGTAACGAAGAGGCTAGCAAAGGCGGAAAGGTGAGAGTGCGTATAATCCACGGACTCACATTAGTCATAAAGAACTCATATACTTATTGCAAAAGTTTATTAGCCCTCGAAGCAAAGTACTACTATGCATTCCCCTAGGGGAAAAGATTGGTAGGAAAAGACCATCGCTCGTCCCCGACCGCCACTCATAAGGAAGACAATCAAAGAAACACCCCATGCTTCAAATTTGTCACACAACGGTTACCATACGTGCATGCTACGGGACTTGCAAACCTCAACAAAAGTGTCTCTACAATCCAAAATCACCCACTAGCATAACTGTAATATCACCACCTTTATATCGCAAAACTATTGCAAGGAATCAAACATATCATATTCAGCGATCTACAAGTTTTATGTAGGATTTTATGACTAACCATGTGAATGACCAATTCCTGTCATCTCCCTAAATTGATATAAGTGAAGCAAGAGAGTTTAATTCTTTCTACAAAAGATATGCCCACGCTCTAAAAAATATAAGTGAAGCAAAAGAACATTCTACAAATGGCGGTTGTCTAAAGAGAAACAGGCAATTCTAACTTCAAATGATATAAGTGAAGCACATGAAGCATTCTATAAAGCCACACTCAAAAGATTTAAGTGAAGTGCAATGAGAATTCTATAAATCAACCAAGGATTATCTCATACCAGCATGGTTCATAAAATAAAAATGAAAACTAAATGCAAAAGACGCTCCAAGACTTGCACATAATTCATAAACGAAACGAATACGAAAACATACCGATACTTGTTGAAGAAAGAGGGGATGCCTCCCCAGCATCCCCAAGCTTAGACGCTTGAGTCTCCTTGAATATTTACTTGGGGTGCCTCGGGCATCCCCAAGCTTAAGCTCTTGCCTCTCTTCCTTCTTCTCATATCGAAACATCCTCGATTAGACAGTACATCCACACAAAACTTCAACAGAAAACTCGGTAAGATCTGTTAGTATAATAAAGCAAATCACCACTCTAAGTACTGTTGCAAACCAATTCATATTTTGTTTTTTCATTGTGTCTACTGTAATATAAATTTTTCATGGCTTAATCCACTGATATCAATTGATAGATTCATCAAAACAAGCAAACTATGCATCAAAAAACAAAATCTGTCAAAAACAGAACAGTCTGTAGCAATCTGAACAACCACCAAACTTCTGGTACTCCAAAAATTCTACCAAAATTAGGAAACATAAACAAGTTGTATATCAAGACAGTGCAAAAGGAATCAGAACCAATTGACGTTCCAGTTAAAAATGTAAAATCGCGCACTACAGCCAAAGTTTCTGTCCTGCACCGTACAAACCAACAAGCATTGTAAACATCCTAAAGGCAAACCTTGGCACATTATTTTTATAATACAATGGAATTATACAAGGGGATAATTATTTTTGTTGAAAAGTTTCTGTAATCAAGATTCACAAAGTTTCCGTGAGCATGAACAAAGTTCAAGGAGCTCTCCCACTTCAACAATGCTTGTCTTTCTTACTTTCACTTTCCTTCTTGAAAAGTTTTTAGGTTCCCCTCTTTATTTTTGTGTTCTTAAACTATAAGAAAGCACTCAACAGAAATAAATGACTCTCTAAAACTTCCGGGTTGTCTCCCTGGCAGCGCTTTCTTTAAAGCCATTAAGCTAGGCATTTAGTGCTCAAGTAATGAATCCACCCGAATCCCAAGGTATATCAAAGCCAATTTTAATTAACAATGATTTGTAATTTAGTAGTGAGCACAAAGTAACATATATCAAGCAACAACGAAGTCTAACTCTCTTCCTATGCATCGGCATGTCATAAAAGAACAATTCATGCACACATAGTAGAGGCCAATGCATAGTATAAGCAGTTTCTTGCAATTTCATAGTATGGGAAACATAGAGAGGCGGAGATATAGTTCCTCTCTCATAATAATTGCAAGTAGGAGCATCAAGCACCTGCATATTATATCTATAAAAATCATCATGTGCAATGGTAAAAGGCAACCCATCAATATAATCCTTAATAAGGGCAAACTTCTCCGATATAGTGTAGTCGGGAGAATTCAAAAAGATAATAGGACTATCATGCGTGGGTGCAATAGCAATAATTTCATGTTTAACATAAGGAACTATAGCAAGTTCATCTCCATAAGCATAATTCATATTGGCATCTTGGCCACAAGCATAGCAAGCATCATCAAAAAGGGATATTTCAAGAGAATCAACGGGATCATAACAATCATCATAGCAATCATCATGGCAATCATCATAGAAACCATCCTTCGGTAAGCACGAAGGGCAATTAAATAATTTATGAGTTGGAGGGTTACTCTGATTAGAAGGTGGGCACAGTAGCTAATCCGCAACTCCACCTTTTGTTCTTCGCTCTCCTCATCATCTTTTTCATCCAATGAGCTCACAGTTTCATCAATTTCTTCTTCCATAGCTTCCTGCAAAATATTAGTCTCTTCTTGGACAGCGGAGACTTCCTTAATAAATTATTTAACATAGGCATTAGAAGCATAATTATAATAACAATATTCAAGTGTGGCAAAATTTTCAGATTAGTAAAGAGTAGTATCATACTTTTCAATCAACATAGCAATTTCAAAAGCACCCTTAAAAGCAACAAATTCTTCAATTTGTTGAACATCATAGTAACTATAAACACCCTTAGCATAATAAGATAAGATTCCATTATCAATAAACTCACATTGGTAGGGAAGGTGTTTTTTAGGGTTTTCAGAACAACAAGTAAAATCATATTCCCAACATAAATTCCAAGCATAGCATTGTAAACGTTGAATTTGACCCCATAATAGTTTCCCTTTTTCAGATATACAGTGTCGCACATAAAAAGCATGCTCATCTAAAGATTTGCCCTCAACTAAGCTAGTTGGGGTTTCAACACGAGCAGAAAGGGATCAAAGATGATCCAAGTAATAAGCTTCAGCAGTGTGATAGATTTTGAGTGGTTGTTCAACCATTGGTTCAGCAGGTACAACTATTTTTTTTGGTATTTTGCGTTTCCTACCCATAACTAAAGATATAAAACAACTAAGAACAGCAAAATAAAAATTACTTAGTGATAAAGCAAACAAGCACACACGAGAATATTCACCCCACGCTATTGCTCCCCGACAACGGCGCCAGAAAAAGGTCTTGATAACCCACAAGTAGAGGGGATAGTTGTAGCCTCTTTCGATAACTAAGAGTGTCGAACCCAACGAGGAGCTAAAGGTAGAACAAATACTCTCTCAAGTCCTATCGGCCACTGATACGACTCTACGCACGCTTGACGTTCGCTTTACCTAGAACAAGTATGAAACTAGAAGTACTTTGTAGGTGTTTTCGGGTAAGCTTGCAAGAAAGTAAAGAACACACAAATATAAACTAGGGTCTGTTAAGATAAAGAAGCAACAAAGTAAATATAGCGAGTGTGGAAAAGTTGTGGTAGGAGTTGTGGAATTGTCCCTAAGCAATTGACTACGTTACTAGACCGGTAATCGCTATTGCAATTTTATTTGAGGGAGAGGCATAAGCTAACATACTTTCTCTACTTGGATCATATGCACTTATGATTAGAACTCTAGCAAGCATCCGCAACTACTAAAGATTCATTAAGGTAAAACCCAACCATAGCATTAAAGCATCAAGTCCCCTTTTATCCCATACGCAAACTACCTACTTACTCGGGTTTGTGTTTCAGTCACTCACGCAACCCACCATAAGCAAATCATAAACATATTCCAAACCCTACAGCGGGAATCCCTCACGCTGGCGCGACATGGAGGGCACAATAGGACAGCACCAATAATAAAACATGCAACTCAAACCAATCATAGAAATTCATCAATCACCGATAGGACAACGAAAATCTACTCAGACATCATAGGATGGCAACACATCATTGGATAATAATATGAAGCATAAAGCACCATGTTCAAGTAGAGGGTACTGCAGGATGCGGGAGAGTGGACCGCTGTAGATAGAAGGGGGAAGGTGATGGAGTTGTTGGTGAAGATGGCGGATGTGTTGGTGAAGATCGCGGTGATGATGATGGCCCCCGGCGGCGTTCCGGCGCCACCGGAAGCAAGGGGGAGAGGGCCCCCCTTCTTCTTCTTCTTCTTCCTTGACCTTCTCCCTAGATGGGAGAAGGGTTTCCCCTCTGGTCCTTGGTGTTGGAAATATACCCTAGAGGCAATAATAAAAGTGTTATTATTATATTTCTTTGTTCATGATAATAGTCTTTTATTCATGCTATAGCTGTATTATCCGGAAATCGTAATACACGTGTGAAAACATAGACCATAACATGTCCCTAGTGAGCCTCTAGTTGACTAGCTCATTGATCAACTGATAGTCATGGTTTCCTGGCTATGGACATTGGATGTCGTTGATAACGGGATCACATCATTAGGAGAATGATGTGATGGACAAGACCCAATCCTAAGCATAGCACAAGATCGTGTAGTTCGTTTGCTAGAGCTTTTTCAATGTCAAATATCTCTTCCTTAGACCATGAGATCGTGTAACTCCCGGTTACCGTAAGAGTGCTTTGGGTGTACCAAACGTCACAACGTAACCGGGTGATTATAAAGGTGCACTACAGGTATCTCCGAAAGTGTCTGTTGGGTTGACACAGATCGAGATTGGGATTTGTCACTCCGTATGACGGAGAGGTATCTCTGGGCCCACTCGGTAATGCATTATCATAATGAGCTCAAAGTGACCAAGTGGTTGGTGATGGGATCATGCATTATGGTACGAGTAAAGTGACTTGTCGGTAACGAGACTGAACAAGGTATTGGGATACCGACGATCGAGTCTCGGGCAAGTAACATACCGATTGACAAAGGGAATTGTATACGGGGTTTGATCGAATCCTCGACATTGTGGTTCATCCGATGACATCATCGAGGAGCATGTGGGAGCCAACATGGGTATCCAGATCCCGCTGTTGGTTATTGACCGGAGAGCAGTCTCAGTCATGTCTGCATGTCTCCCGAACCCGTAGGGTCTACACACTTAAGGTTCGGTGACGCTAGGGTTATTAGGAAGACTTGTATGTGATTACCAAAAGTTGTTCGGAGTCCCGGATGAGATCCCGGACGCCACGAGGAGTTCCGGAATGGTCCGGAGGTGAAGTTTTATATTTGGGAAGTTGTCTTACGGACACCGAAAGAATTCGGGGTCATATCGGTATTGTACCGGGGCCACCGGAGGGGTTCCGGGGGTCCACCGGGAGGGGCCACCCCTCTCGGAGGGCCACATGAGCCGCAAGGGGCAGGGAGCCAGCCCCTGGAGGGCTGGGCGCCCCCCCACCTTGGGCCCATGCGCCTAGGGTTGGGGGGGAAACCCTAAAGGGGGTGCCCGCCTTGCTTGGGGGGCAAGTCCCCCCTCCCTGGCCGCCGCCCCCCTCTAGATCCCATCTAGAGGGGTCGGCCCCCCTTGCCCCTTCCCCTATAAATAGAGGGGTGAGGGGAGGGCTTCTATACAAAACTCAAGGCGCAGCCCCTCCCCTCCCCAACACCTCTCCTCCTCCGTACGTGCTTGGCGAAGCCCTGTCAGAGTACTGCTGCACCAACAAGACCACGCCGTCGTGCTGCCGTTGGAGCAATCTTCCTCAACCTATCCTTCCTCCTTGTTGGATCAAGACGGAGGAGACGTCGTCCGTCTCGTACGTGTGTTGAACGCGGAGCTGCTGTCCGTTCAGCACTTGGTCATCGGTGATCCGAATCACGGCGAGTACGGCTCCATCCTCACCATCCCCTTGAACGCTTCCGCACTCGATCTACAAGTGGTATGTAGATGCAAACTCACTCCCTTGACTCGTTGCTTAGATGAACTCATAGATAGATCGTGGTGAAACCGTAGGAAAATTTTTAATTTTCTGCAACGTTCCCCAACAGTGGCATCATGAGCTAGGTCTATGCGTAGTTCTCTATTGCACGAGTAGAACACAGTTTTGTTGTGGGCGTAGATCTTGTCAACTTGCTTGCCGCTACTAGTCTTATCTTGCTTCAGCGGTATTGTGCGATGAAGCGGCCCGGACCAACCTTACACGTACGCTTACGTGAGACCGGTTCCACCGACTGACATGCACTAGTTGCATAAGGTGGCTGGCGGGTGTCTGTCTATCCTACTTTAGTTGGAGCGGATTCGATGAAAAGGGTCCTTATGAAGGGTAAATAGAAGTTGACAAAATCACTTGTGGTTATTCGTAGGTAAGAAAGCGTTCTTGCTAGAACCCAATTGCAGCCACGTAAAAGATGCAACAACAATTAGAGGACGTCTAACTTGTTTTTGCAGCAATTGTCATGTGATGTGATATGGCCAGAAGTTGTGATGAATGATGAATGATATATTGTGATGTATGAGATCATGTTCTTGTAATAGGAATCATGACTTGCATGTCGATGAGTATGACAACCGGCAGGAGCCATAGGAGTTGTCTCTATTTTTTGTATGACTTGCGTGTCATTGAAGAACGCCATGTAAATTACTTTACTTTATTGCTAAACGCGTTAGCCATAGAAGTAGATGTAGTCGTTGGCGTGACAACTTCATGAAGACACGATGATGGAGATCATGATGATGGAGATCATGGTGTCATGCCGGTGACAAGATGATCATGGAGCCCCGAAGATGGAGATCAATGGAGCTATATGATTTTGGCCATATCATGTCACTACTATATAATTGCATGTGATGTTTATTATGTTTATGCATCTTGTTTACTTAGAACGACGATAGTAAATAAGATGATCCCTTACAACAATTTCAAGAAGTGTTCTCCCCTAACTGTGCACCGTTGCTAAAGTTTGTCGCTTCTAAGCACCACGTGATGATCGGGTGTGATGGATTCTTACGTTCACATACAATGGGTGTAAGACAGATTTACACACGCAAAACACTTAGGGTTAACTTGACGAGCCTAGCATGTACAGACATGGCCTCGGAACACGGAGACCGAAAGGTCGAACACGAGTCGTATGGAAGATACGATCAACATGAGAATGTTCACCGACGATGACTAGTCCGTTTCACGTGATGATCGGACACGGCCTAGTCGACTCGGATCGTGTAACACTTAGATGACTAGAGGGATGTCTAATCTGAGTGAGAGTTCATTATAATAATTTGATTAGATGAACTTAATTATCATGAACTTAGTCTAAAACCTTTCCAAATATGTCTTGTAGATCAAATGGCCAACGCTCATGTCAGCATGAACTTCAACGCGTTCCTAGAGAAAACCAAGCTGAAAGATTATGGCAGCAACTATACGGACTGGGTCCGGAACCTGAGGATCATCCTCATAGCTGCCAGGAAACAATATGTCCTAGAAGGACCGCTAGGTGACGCTCCCGTCCCAGAGAACTAAGACATTATGAATGCTTGGCAGACTCGTGCTGATGATTACTCCCTCGTTCAGTGCGGCATGCTTTACAGCTTAGAATCGGGGCTCCAAAAGCGTTTTGAGCATCACGGAGCATATGAGATGTTCGAAGAGCTGAAAGTTGTTTTCCAAGCTCATGCCCGGGTCGAGAGATATGATGTCTCCGACAAGTTCTATAGTTGTAAGATGGAGGAAAATAGTTCTGTCAGTGAGCACATACTCAAGATGTCTGGGTTGCACAACCGCCTGACTCAACTTAACATTAACCTCCCTGATGAGGCGGTCATTGACAGAATCCTCCAGTCGCTCCCACCAAGCTACAAGAGCTTTGTGATGAACTACAACATGCAGGGGATGGTGAAGACCATTCCTGAAGTGTTCTCAATGCTGAAGTCAGCAGAGGCTGAAATCAAGAAAGAACATCAAGTGTTGATGGTCAATAAGACCACTAAGTTCAAGAAGGGCAAGGGTAAGAAGAACTTCAAGAAGGACGGCAAGGATGTTGCCGCGCCGGGTAAGCCAGTTACCGGGAAGAAGTCAAAGAATGGACCCAAGCCTGAGACTGAGTGCTTTTATTGCAAGGGGAAGGGTCACTAGAAGCGGAACTGCCCCAAATACTTAGCGGATAAGAAGGCCGGCAACACCAAAGGTATATTTGATATACATGTAATTGATGTGTACCTTACCAGTACTCGTAGTAACTCCTGGGTATTTGATACCGGTGTTGTTGCTCATATTTGTAACTCACAGCAGGAGCTGCGGAATAAGCGGAGACTGGTGAAGGACGAGGTGACGATGCGTGTTGGGAATGGTTCCAGAGTCGATGTGATCGCCGTCGGCACGCTACCTCTACATTTACCTATGGGATTAGTTTTGAACCTTAATAACTGTTATTTGGTGCCAAGTTTGAGCATGAACATTGTATCTGGATCTCGTTTAATACGAGATGGCTACTCATTTAAATCCGAGAATAATGGTTGTTCTATTTATATGAGAGATATGTTTTATGGTCATGCTCCGATGGTCAATGGTTTATTCTTAATGAATCTCGAGCGTAATGTTACACATATTCATAGCGTGAATACCAAAAGATGTAAAGTTGATAATTATAGTCCCACATATTTGTGGCACTGCCGCCTTGGTCACATTGGTGTCAAGCGCATGAAGAAGCTCCATGCTGATGGACTTTTGGAGTCTCTAGATTATGAATCATTTAACACATGCGAACCATGCCTTATGGGCAAGATGACCAAGACTCTGTTCTCCGGAACAATGGAGCGAGCAACCAACTTGTTGGAAATCATACATACCGATGTGTGCGGTCTAATGAGCGTTGAGGCTCGCGGAGGATATTGTTATGTTCTCACTCTCACAGATGACTTGAGTAGATATGGGTATGTCTACTTAATGAAACACAAGTCTGAGACCTTTGAAAAGTTCAAGGAATTTCAGAATGAGGTAGAGAATCAACGTGACCGAAAGATAAAATTCCTACGATCAGATCGTGGAGGAGAAAACTTAAGTCACGAATTTGGTACACACTTAAGGAAATGTGGAATCGTTTCACAACTCACGCCGCCTGGAACACCTCAGCGTAACGGTGTGTCCGAACATCGTGATCGCACTCTATTGGATATAGTGCGGTCTATGATGTCTCTTACCGATTTACCGCTATCATTTTGGGGATACGCTCTAGAGACAGCTACATTCACTTTAAATAGGGCACCGTCTAAATCCGTTGAGACGACACCGTATGAATTATGGTTTGGGAAGAAACCTAAGCTGTCGTTTCTAAAAGTTTGGGGATGCGATGCTTATGTCAAGAAACTTCAACCTGAAAAGCTCGAACCCAAGTCGGAAAAATGCGTCTTCATAGGATACCCTAAGGAAACCGTTGGGTATACCTTCTACTTAAGATCCGAGGGCAAGATCTTTGTTGCCAAGAACGGATCCTTTCTGGAAAAAGAGTTTCTCTCGAAAGAAGTAAGTGGGAAGAAAGTAGAACTCGATGAAGTACTACCTCTTGAACGGGATAGTAGTGCAGCTCAGGAAAATGTTCCTGTGATGCCTACACCTACTGAAGAGGAAAATAATGATGATGATCAAGGTACTTCAGATCAAGTTGCTACTGAACTTCGTAGGTCCACAAGGACACGTTCCGCACCAGAGTGGTACGGCAACCCCGTCCCGGAAATCATGTTGTTAGACAACGGTGAAGCTTCGAACTATGAAGAAGCGATGGCGGGCCCAGATTCCAACAAATGGCTTGAAGCCATGAAATCCGAGATAGAATCCATGTATGAAAACAAAGTATGGACTTTGACAGACTTGCCCGATGATCGGCGAGCGATAGAAAACAAATGGATCTTTAAGAAGAAGACGGACGCGGATGGAAATGTTACCATCCATAAAGCTCGACTTGTCGCTAAGGGTTATCGACAAGTTCAAGGGATTGACTATGACGAGACATTCTCTCCCGTAGCGAAGCTGAAGTCCGTCCGAATCATGTTAGCAATTGCCGCATACTATGATTATGAGATATGGCAGATGGACGTCAAAACGGCATTCCTTAATGGACATCTTAAGGAAGAACTGTATATGATGCAGCCGGAAGGTTTTGTCGATCCTAAGAATGCTAACAAAGTATGCAAGCTCCAGCGATCCATTTATGGGTTGGTGCAAGCATCTCGGAGTTGGAACATTCACTTTGATGAGATGATCAAAGCGTTTGGGTTTATGCAGACTTATGGAGAAGCCTGCGTTTACAAGAAAGTGAGTGGGAGCTCTGTAGCATTTCTCATATTATATGTAGATGACATACTCTTGATGGGAAATGATATAGAACTTTTGGACAACATTAAGGCCTACTTGAATAAGTGTTTTTCAATGAAGGACCTTGGAGAAGCTGCTTATATATTAGGCATTAAGATCTATAGAGATAGATCGAGACGCCTCATAGGTCTTTCACAAAGCACATACCTTGATAAGATTTTGAAGAAGTTCAAAATGGATCAGTCCAAGAAGGGGTTCTTGCATATATTGCAAGGTGTGAGATTGAGCTCGGCTCAATGCCCGACCATGGCAAAAGATAAAGAAGAGATGAGTGTCATCCCATATGCTTCAGCCATAGGATCTATTATGTATGCCATGCTGTGTACCAGACCTGATGTAAACCTTGCCGTAAGTTTGGTGGGAATGTACCAAAGTAATCCCGGCAAGGAACACTGGACAGCGGTCAAGAATATCCTGAAGTACCTAAAAAGGACAAAGGACATGTTTCTCGTTTATGGAGGTGACGAAGAGCTCGTCGTAAAGGGTTACATCGACGCTAGCTTCGACACAGATCTGGATGACTCTAAGTCACAAACCGGATACGTGTATATGTTAAATGGTGGAGCAGTAAGCTGGTGCAGCTGCAAGCAGAGCGTAGTGGCGGGATCTACATGTGAAGCGGAGTACATGGCAGCCTCGGAGGCAGCGCATGAAGCTATTTGGGTGAAGGAGTTCATCACCGACCTAGGAGTCATACCCAATGCGCCGGGGCCGATCAAACTCTTCTGTGACAACACTGGAGCTATTGCCCTTGCCAAGGAGCCCATGTTTCACAAGAAGACCAGGCACATCAAGCGTCGTTTCAACTCCATCCGTGAAAATGGTCAAGATGGAGACATAGATATTTGCAAACTACATACGGATCTGAATGTCGCAGATCCGTTGACTAAACCTCTCTCGCGAGCAAAACATGATCAACACCCACCAGAACTCTATGGGTGTTCGATTCATCATAATGTAACTAGATTATTGACTCTAGTGCAAGTGGGAGACTGTTGGAAATATGCCCTAGAGGCAATAATAAAAGTGTTATTATTATATTTCTTTGTTCATGATAATAGTCTTTTATTCATGCTATAACTATATTATCCGGAAATCGTAATACACGTGTGAATACATAGACCATAACATGTCCCTAGTGAGCCTCTAGTTGACTAGCTCATTGATCAACTGATAGTCATGGTTTCCTGGCTATGGACATTGGATGTCGTTGATAACGGGATCACATCATTAGGAGAATGATGTGATGGACAAGACCCAATCCTAAGCATAGCACAAGATCGTGTAGTTCGTTTGCTAGAGCTTTTTCAATGTCAAGTATCTCTTCCTTAGACCATGAGATCGTGTAACTCCCAGATACCGTAAGAGTGCTTTGGGTGTACCAAACGTCACAACGTAACTGGGTGATTATAAAGGTGCACTACAGGTATCTCCGAAAGTGTCTGTTGGGTTGACACGGATCGAGATTGGGATTTGTCACTCCGTATGATGGAGAGGTATCTCTGGGCCCACTCGGTAATGCATCATCATAATGAGCTCAAAGTGCCAAGTGGTTGGTGACGGGATCATGCTTTACGGTACGAGTAAAGTGACTTGCCGGTAATGAGACTGAACAAGGTATTGGGATACCGACGATCGAGTCTCGGGCAAGTAACGTACCGATTGACAAAGGGAATTGTATACGGGGTTTGATCGAATCCTGGACATCGTGGTTCATCCGATGACATCATCGAGGAGCATGTGGGAGCCAACATGGGTATCCAGATCCCGCTGTTGGTTATTGACCGGAGAGCAGTCTCGGTCATGTCTGCATGTCTCCCGAACCCGTAGGGTCTACACACTTAAGGTTCGGTGACGCTAGGGTTATTAGGAAGACTTGTATGTGATTACCGAAAGTTGTTTGGAGTCCTGGATGAGATCCCGGACGTCACGAGGAGTTCCGTAATGGTCCGGAGGTGAAGTTTTATATATGGGAAGTTGTCTTACGGACACCGGAAGAATTCGGGGTCATATCGGTATTGTACCGGGGCCACCGGAGGGGTTCCGGGGGTCCACCGGGAGGGGCCACCCCTCTCGGAGGGCCACATGGGCCGCAAGGGGCAGGGAGCCAGCCCCTGGAGGGCTGGGCGCCCCCCCTCCTTGGGCCCATGCACCTAGGGTTGGGGGGAAACCCTAAAGGGGGCGCCCCCCTTGCTTGGGGGGCAAGTCCCCCCCTGCCTGGCCGCCCCCCCTCTAGATCCCATCTAGAGGGGTCAGCCCCCCTTGCCCCTTCCCCTATAAATAGAGGGGTGAGGGGAGGGCTGATGTACACAACTCAAGGCGCAGCCCCTCCCCTCCCCAACACCTCTCCTCCTCCGTACGTGCTTGGCGAAGCCCTGTCGGAGTAATGCTGCACCAACAACACCACGCCGTCGTGCTGCCGTTGGAGAAATCTTCCTCAACCTCTCCGTCCTCCTTGCTGGATCAAGACGGAGGAGACGTCGTCCGTCCCGTACGTGTGTTGAACGCGGAGGTGCTGTCCGTTCAGCACTTGGTCATCGGTGATCCGAATCACGGCGAGTACGACTCCATCATCACCATCCCCTTGAACGCTTCCGCACTCGATCTACAAGTGGTATGTAGATGCAAACTCACTCCCTTGACTCGTTGCTTAGATGAACTCATAGATGGGTCTTGGTGAAACCGTAGGAAAAATTTTAATTTTCTGCAACGTTCCCCAACACTTGGCTCCCATGGCTTGGGAGGGGCGAGAGCTCCTCCGAGATTGGATCTATCTCTCTGTTTCTGCGTTCCCTGATTCTACCCCTTCACTGTTTCTTTTATATCCGGAGATCCGTAACTCCGATTGGGGTGAATCTTTCGCTCAGATCTTCCTTGTAAAATTAGATTTCTTGCGCCAGATGGAGAGCATCAACTGCCTTACGAGTGGACCACGAGGGCCAGGGGCGCGCCTGGGGGGTAGGGCGCGCCCCCAACCTCGTGACCACCTCGGATACCGTTTCGCATTGATTTTACTTCCAGAAAATCATAAATATTACAAAAAAAAATCTCCGTCCGTTTTTATCACGTTTGGACTCCGTTAGATATTGGGTTCTGCGAAACGAAAAACATGCAACAGACAGGAACTGGCACTGGGCACTGGATCAATATGTTAGTCCCAAAAATGGTATAAAAAGTTGCCAAAAAGTATATGAAAGTGAATAATATTGTCATGGAACAATCAAAAATTATAGATACGACGGAGACGTATCAGCATCCCCAAGCTTAATTCCTGCTCTTCCTCGAGTAGGTAATTGATAAAAAAGAATAATTTTTGATGTGGAATGCTACCTAGCATAATCTTGATCATATGTCTAATCATGGCATGAATATTAAGACACGAGTGATTCAAAGCAATAGTCTATCATTTGACATGAAAACAGTAATACTTCGAGCGTACCAATAAAGCAATCATGTCTTTTCAAAACAACAAGGCAAAGCAAGCTTATCCCTACAAAATCATACAGTTTGGCCATGCTTCATTTTCGTCACACAAAATGCCCCCATCATGCACAACCCCGATGACAAGCCGAGCAATTGGTTCATACTTTTTAACGCGCTTCAGCTTTTCAACCCTCACGCAATACATGAGCGCAAGCCATGGATATAGCACTATAGGTGGAATAGATAATGATGGAGGTTTATGTGTGATAGAGTGTATCGTATCACGAGGTTTCGATGCACCGACGAAGTTTGCACCAACTCTCGAGGTGAGAAAGGGGAATGCACGGTACCGAAGAGGCTAGCAAAGGCGGAAAGGTGAGAGTGCGTATAATCCATGGACTCACATTAGTCGTAAAGAACTCATATACTTATTGCAAAAGTTTATTAGCCCTCGAAGCAAAGTACTACTATGCATGCCCCTAGGGGAATAGATTGGTAGGAAAAGACCATCGCTCGTCCCCGACCACCACTCATAAGGAAGACAATCAAAGAAACACCCCATGCTTCAAATTTGTCACACAACGGTTACCATACGTGCATGCTACGGGACTTGCAAACCTCAACACAAGTGTCTCTACAATCCACAATCACCCACTAGAATAACTCTAATATCACCACCTTTATATCGCAAAACTATTGCAAGGAATCAAACATATCATATTCAGCGATCTACAAGTTTTATGTAAGATTTTATGACTAACCATGTGAATGACCAATTCCTGTCATCTCTCTAAATTGATATAAGTGAAGCAAGAGAGTTTAATTCTTTCTACAAAAGATATTCCCACGCTCTAACAAATATAAGTGAAGCAAAAGAGCATTCTACAAATGGCGGTTGTCTATGTAAAGAGAAACATGCAATTCTAACTTCAAATGATATAAGTGAAGCACATGAAGCATTCTATAAAGCCACACTCAAAAGATTTAAGTGAAGTGCAATGAGCATTCTATAAATCAACCAAGGATTATCTCATACCAGCATGGTGCATAAAAGAAAAATGAAAACTAAATGCAAAAGATGCTCCAAGACTTGCACATAATGCATAAACGAAACGAATACGAAAACATACCGATACTTGTTGAAGAAAGAGGGGATGCCTCCCCAGCATCCCCAAGCTTAGACGCTTGAGTCTCCTTGAATATTTACTTGGGGTGCCTCGGGCATCCCCAAGCTTAAGCTCTTGCCTCTCTTCCTTCTTCTCATATCGAAACATCCTCAATTAGACACTACATCCACACAAAACTTCAACAGAAAAGTCGGTAAGATCCGTTAGTATAATAAAGCAAATCACCACTCTAAGTACTGTTGCATACCAATTCATATTTTGTTTTTGCATTGTGCCTACTGTAATATAAATTTTCATGGCTTAATCCACTGATATAAATTGATAGATTCATCAAAACAAGCAAACTATGCATCAAAAAACAAAATCTGTCAAAAAGAGAACAGTCTGTAGAAATCTGATCAACCACCATACTTCTGGTACTCCAACAATTCTACCAAAATTAGGAAACATAAACAAGTTGTATAGCAAGATAGTGCAAAAGTAATCAGAACCAATTGACGTTCCAGTTAAAAATGTAAAATCGCGCACTACAGCCAAAGTTTCTGTCCTGCACCGTACAAACCAACAAGCATTGTAAACATCCTAAAGGCAAACCTTGGCACATTATTTTTATAATACAATGGAATTATACAAGGGGATAATTATTTTTGTTGAAAAGTTTCTGTAACCAAGATTCACAAAGTTTCCGTGAGCATGAACAAAGTTCAAGGAGCTCTCCCACTTCAACAATGCTTGTCTTTCTTACTGTCACTTTCCTTTTTGAAAAGTTTTTAGGTTCCCCTCTTTATTTTTGTGTTTTTAAACTATAAGAAAGCACTCGACAGAAATAAATGACTCTCTAAAACTTCCGGGTTGTCTCCCTGGCAGCGCTTTCTTTAAAGCCATTAAGCTAGGCATTTAGTGCTCAAGTAATGAATCCACCCGAATCCCAATGTATATCAAAGCCAATTTTAATTAACAATGATTTGTAATTTAGTAGTGAGCACAAAGTAACATATATCAAGCAACAATGAAGTCTAACTCTCTTCCTATGCATCGGCATGTCATAAAAGAACAATTCATGCACACATAGTAAAGGCCAATGCATAGTATAAGCAGTTTCTTGCAATTTCATAGTATGGCAAACATAGAGAGGCGGAGATATAGTTCCTCTCTCATAATAAGTGCAAGTAGGAGCAGCAAGCACATGCATATTATATCTATAAAAATCATCATGTGCAACGGTAAAAGGCAACCCATCAATATAATCCTTAATAAGGGCAATCTTCTCCGATATAGTGTAGTCGGGAGAATTCAAAAAGATAATAGGACTATCATGCGTGGGTGCAATAGCAACAATTTCATGTTTAAAATAAGGAACTATAGCAAGTTCATCTCCATAAGCATAATTCATATTGGCATCTTGGCCACAAGCATAGAAAGCATCATCAAAAAGGGATATTTCAAGAGAATCAACGGGATCATAACAATCATCATAGCAATCATCATGGCAATCATCATAGCAACCATCCTTCGGTAAGCACGAAGGGGAATTAAATAATGTATGAGTTGGAGGGTTATTCTCATTAGAAGGTGGGCACGGTAGCTAATCCGCTCCTCCTCCTTTTGTTCTTCGCTCTCCTCATCATCTTTTTCATCCAATGAGCTCACAGTTTCATCAATTTCTTCTTCCATAGCTTCCTGCAAAATATTAGTCTCTTCTTGGACAGCGGAGACTTCCTTAATAAATTGTTTAACATAGGCATTAGAAGCATAATTATAATAAAAATATTCAAGTATGGCAAAAATTTTAGATTTGTAAAGAGTAGTATCATACTTTTCAATCAACATAGCAATTTCAAAAGCACCCTTAAAAGCAACAAATTCTTCAATTTGTTGAACATCATAGTAACTATAAACACCCTTAGCATAAGAAGATAAGATTCCATTATCAATAAACTCACATTGGTAGGGAAGGTGTTTTTTAGGGTTTTCAGAACAACAAATAAAATCATATTCCCAACATAAATTCCAAGCATAGCATTGTAAACGTTGAATTTGACCCCATAATAGTTTCCCTTTTTCAGATATACGGTGTCGCACATAACAAGCATGATCATCTAAAGATTTTCCCTCAACTAAGCTAGTTGGGGTTTCAGCACGAGCACAAAGGGATCGAAGATGATCCAAGTAATAAGCTTCAGCAGTGTGATAGATTTTGAGTGGTTCTTCAACCATTGGTTCAACAGGTACAACTATTTTTTTTGGTATTTTGAATTTCCTACCCATAACTAAAGATAGAAAACAACTAAGAACAGCAAAATAAAAATTACTTAGTGATAAAGCAAACAAGCACACACGAGAATATTCACCCCACACTATTGCTCCCCGGTAACGGCGCCAGAAAAAGGTCTTGATAACCCACAAGTATAGGGGATAGTTGTAGCCTATTTCAATAAGTAAGAGTGTCGAACCCAACGAGGAGCTAAAGGTAGAACAAATACTCTCTCAAGTCCTATCGGCCACTGATACGACTCTATGCACGCTTGACGTTCGCTTTACCTAGAACAAGTATGAAACTAGAAGTACTTTGTAGGTTTTTTCGGGTAAGCTTGCAAGAAAGTAAAGAACACGTAAATATAAACTAGGGGCTGTTAAGATAAAGAAGCAACAAAGTAAATATAGCGAGTGTGGAAAAGTGGTGGTAGGAGTTGTGGAATTGTCCCTAAGCAATTGACTATGTTACTAGACCGGTAATCGCTATTGTAATTCTATTTGAGGGAGAGGCATAAGTTAACATACTTTCTCTACTTGGATCATATGCACTTATGATTGGAACTCTAGCAAGCATCCACAACTACTAAAGATTCATTAAGGTAAAACCCAACCATAGCATTAAAGCATCAAGTCCCCTTTTATCCCATAGGCAAACAACCTACTTACTCGGGTTTGTGTTTCAGTCACTCACGCAACCCACCATAAGCAAATCCTAAACATATTGCAAAGCCTACAGCGGGAATCCCTCACGCTTGCGCGACACGGAGGGCACAATAGGACATCACTAAAACATGCAACTCAAACCAATCATAGCAATTCATCAATCACCGATAGGACAACGAAAATCTACTCAGACATCATAGGATGGCGACACATCATTGGATAATAATATGAAGCATAAAGCACCATGTTCAAGTAGAGGGTACAGCAGGATGCGGGAGAGTGGACCGCTGTAGATAGAAGGGGGAAGGTGATGGAGGTGTTGGTGAAGATGGCGGGGGTGTTGGTGAAGATCGCGGTGATGATGATGGCCCCCGGCGGCGTTCCCTCGCCACCGGAAGCAAGGGGGAGAGGGCCCCCCTTCTTCTTCTTCTTCCTTGACCTTCTCCCTAGATGGGAGAAGGGTTTCCCCTCTGGTCCTTGGCTCCCATGGCTTGTGAGGGGCGAGAGCCCCTCCGAGATTGGATCTATCTCTCTGTTTCTGCGTTCCCTGATTCTACCCCTTCACCGTTTCTTTTATATCCGGAGATCCGTAACTCCGATTGGGGTGAATCTTTCGCTCAGATCTTCCTTGTAAAATTAGCTTTCTTGCGCCAGAAGGAGAGCATCAACCGCCTTACGGGTGGACCATGAGGGTCAGGGGGGCGCCTAGGGTGGTAGGGCGCGCCCCCTACCTCGTGACCACCTCGGATACCGTTTCGCATTGATTTTACTTCCAGAAAATCATAAATATTCCAAAAAAATCTCCGTATGTTTTTGTCCCGTTTGGACTCCGTTTGATATTGGGTTTCTGCGAAACAAAAAACATGCAACAGACACGAACTGGCACTGGGCACTGGATGAATATGTTAGTCCCAAAAATAGTATAAAAAGTTGCCAAAAAGTATATGAAAGTGAATAATATTGGCATGGAACAATCAAAAATTATAGATATGATGGAGACGTATCAGGAACCCTAGGGGGCCGATCTTTCACGTTTGGAGTGGATCCTACGGGTGAACATGAGGAACGCGGGGAAAACACAAGGGAAAACACGGGGAGAAACGAGAGAATCACTCAACCGACAAGTAATCAATCACACAAGGGCTAGATTACCGAAAGGATAAGGTAACACATGATCCAAAATCAACAAAGGAAGGATACAAAGGGAACCGTTCTTCTCCGTGAGGAGGTCTTGATGGTCTTCTCCGGATGGAGGCCTTGAATTCGAATGGATCTTCTCTGAAGAGGCACGATCCCTCACGTGGAGTAGATCCGGTACGGATGAGCAGAGCTCTATCTCTAAATGAGCTATCACAATGCTAAGTCTCGAAGTGAGGAGGAGGAGTCCTATATATAGGCTAGGGGCGGAGGGGTACATGGACTCAGTCCAACACGCGCGCGCAGGCGCTGGGAAAGGCCGGACGTCCGGGCGTCGGGCCGGATGTCCGGTGGCTCGCGAGGCGCCGGATGTCCGGGCTGAGAAGTCGTATGTCCGGGATCACTGGATGTCCGGGCTGACAGGGTAAGCTTTTGTGCTCTCTGGTCGCTGGTGCCAGATGTCCGGGACTTTGCCCGGATTTCAAGTGGGGGCCGGTGTTGGAAATATGCCCTAGAGGCAATAATAAAAGTGTTATTATTATATTTCTTTGTTCATGATAATAGGCTTTTATTCATGCTATAACTGTATTATCCGGAAATCGTAATACACGTGTGAATACATAGACCACAATATGTCCCTAGTGAGCCTCTAGTTGACTAGCTCGTTATGATCAACAGATAGTCATGGTTTCCTGGCTATGGACATTGGATGTCGTTGATAACGGGATCACATCATTAGGAGAATGATGTGATGGACAAGATCCAATCCTATGCCTAGCACAAAGATCGTGTAGTTCGTATGCTAAAGATTTTCTAATGTCAAGTATCTTTTCCTTAGACCATGAGATTGTGCAACTCCCGGATACCGTAGGAATGCTTTGGGTGTACCAAACGTCACAACGTAACTGGGTGGCTATAAAGGTGCATTACAAGTATCTCCGAAAGTATCTGTTGGGTTGGCACGAATCGAGACTGGGATTTGTCACTCCATGTAAACGGAGAGGTATCTCTGGGCCCACTTGGTAGGACATCATCATAATGTGCACAATGTGACCAAGGGGTTGATCACGGGATGATGTGTTGTGGAACGAGTAAAGAGACTTGCCGGTAACGAGATTGAACAAGGTATCGGTATACCGACGATCGAATCTCGGGCAAGTAAAATACCGCTAGACAAAGGGAATTGTATACGGGATCGATTGAGTCCTTGACATCGTGGTTCATCCGATGAGATCATCGTGGAACATGTGGGAGCCAACATGGGTATCTAGATCCCGCTGTTGGTTATTGACCGGAGAACGTCTCGGTCATGTCTGCATGGTTCCCGAACCCGTAGGGTCTACACACTTAAGGTTCGATGACGCTAGGGTTATAAAGGAAGTTTGTATGTGGTTACCGAATGTTGTTCGGAGTCCCGGATGAGATCCCGGACGTCACGAGGAGTCCCGGAATGGTCCGGAGGTAAAGATTTATATATGGAAAGTTGTTGTTCGGGTTCCGGAAAAAGTTCGGGTTTTTTTGGTATTGTACCGGGAAGCTTCCAGAAGGTTCCGGAGGATTCCGGAGGGCTCCGGAGGTCCGGAAACTGTTCCACCATGTCCGATACAGCAGCATGGTCTGTAAGGGGGCGCCCTAGCCTTAATGGGCCAGGGGCACCAGCTCCCAAGGCCCATGCGCATGGGAGGGGGGAAACCCTAAGGGGGAGGGCCTCCACTTGACTTGGGAGGCACTCCTTCCCCCCTTGGCGGCACCCCTTCCTTGGAGGAAGGGGCAAGGCTGCGCCTCCCCCCTCTCCCTTGCCCCTATATATAGTGGAGGGGAGGGAGGGCAGCCACACCTGAAGCCCTGGCGCCTCCCTCCCTCCCGTGACACCTCCTCCTCTCCCGTAGGTGGTTGGCGAAGCCCTGCAGGATTGCCACGCTCCTCCACCACCACCACGCCATTATGCTGCTGCTGGATGGAGTCTTCCTCAACCAATAATTATTCGACTACTCATTGATCATCACTTATATCTTTTGGAGCAGTTTGTCATTTGCTCTAGTGCTTCACTTATATCTATTTAGAGCACGGCAGTGGTTTTATTTTGAATAAATTTATGAACTCTCATGTTTCACTTATATTATTTTAAGAGTCTCTAAACAGCATGGTAATTTGCTTTGGTTATGAATTTAGTCCTAATATGATAGGCATCTGAGAGGGATATAATAAAGACTTTCATATAAAGTCCATTGAATACTATTAGAAGTTTGATTCCTTATGATTGTTTTGAGATATGAGGATGGTAATATTAGAGTCATGCTAGTGAGTAATTGTGTATTGGTAGAAATACTTATGTTAAAGTTTGTGATTCCCGTAGCATGCACGTATGGTGAACCGTTATGTGATCAAGTCGGAGCATGATTTATTTATTGATAGTCTTCCTTATGAGTGGCGGTCGGGGACGAGTGATGGTCTTTTCCTACCAATCTATCCCCCTAGGAGCATGCGTGTAGTACTTTGTTTTGATGACTAATAGATTTTTGCAATAACTATGTGAGGTCTTTATGACTAATGTTGAGTCCATGGATTATACGCACTCTCACCCTTCCACCATTGCTAGCCTCTCTAGTACCGCGCAACTTTCGTCGGTCCTTACACCCACCATATACTTTCCTCAAAACAGCCACCATACCTACCTATTATGGCATTTCCATAGCCATTCCAAGATATATTGCCATGCAACTTTCCACCGTTCTGTTTATTATGACATGCTTCATCATTGTCATATTGCTTTGCATGATCATGTAGTTGACATCGTATTTGTGGCAAAGCCACCATTCATAAATGTTTCATACATGTCACTCTTGATTCATTGCACATCCCGGTACACCGCCGAAGGCATTCATATAGAGTCATATTTTGTTCTAACTATCGAGTTGTAATTCTTGAGTTGTAAGTAAATAAAAGTGTAATGATCTTCATTATTAGAGCATTGTCCTGGTGAGGAAAGGATGATGGAAAATATGATTCCTCCACAAGTCGGGATGAAACGGAAAAAAGGATGCAAAAAAAAGAGAGGGCCCAAAAAACGAAAAAAAGAAAGAAAAAGAGAGAAGGGGCAATGCTACTATCCTTTTTCCACACCTGTGCCTAAAAGTAGCACCATGATCTTCATGATAAGGAGTCTCCTATTTTGTCACTTTCATATACTAGTGGCAAATTTTCATTATAGAACTTGGCTTGTATATTCCAGTGATGGGCTTCCTCAAATTTCCTTAGGTCTTCGTGAGCAAGCGAATTGGATGCACACACACTTGGTTTCTTTTTGAGCTTTCGTACAGTTATAGCTCTAGGGCATCCATTGCATGGCAATCCCTACTGTGACGCCCCGAGACCGACGCTTCAGTTGCCCTTCCATTTTTTTTAGTTGTTGACGTGTGTTTATTATGTTTGTTGCATTATCATAATTGTTTCACATATTTCATTCCTATTTGTTTATGCCATGATCATGTTGAATGCCTTGTCATTGTTGCTTCTTGCATCATGTTCATCTTGTATGACATTGCATTGCACCATCCTTGCTTTGTTCTATGCTTCATGATGTGATGTGCCTCTTGTCATTTTATTGCATTGCATCATGATCATTGCTACATCTTGAGCTTGCATTGGTTTTCCTTGAAGAGGAAAGGCTGATGCAGCAATAGTAGTGTAAGTATTTCCCTCATTTTTTGAGAACCAAGGTATCAATCCAGTAGGAGGCTCCTCAAAGTCCCACACACCTACACAAACAAGCAAAGAACTCGCAACCAACACAATAAAGGGGTTGTCAATCCCTTCACGGCCACTTGCGAAAGTGAGATCTGATAGAGATAGTATGATAAGATGAATATATTTTTGGTATTTTATAATATAGATTGGAAAAGTAAAGATGCAAATAAAAGTACATTGAAAGCTTATATGATAAAAGATAGACCCGGAGCCATAGGTTTCACTAGTGGCTTCTCTCAAGATAGCATAAGTATTATGGTGGGTGAACAAATTACTGTCGAGCAATTGATAGAAAAGCGAATAATTATGAGATTATCTAGGCATGATCATGTATATAGGCATCACGTCCGTGACAAGTAGACCGACTCCTGCCTGCATCTACTACTATTACTCCACACATCGACCGCTATCCAGCATGCATCTACAGTATTAAGTTCATAAGAACAGAGTAACACATTAAGAAAGATGACATGATGTAGAGGGATAAACTCATGCAATATGATATAAACCCCATCCTTCTATCCTCGATGGCAACAATACAATACGTGCCTTGCTACCCCTATTGTCACTGGGTAAGGACACCGCAAGATTGAACCCAAAGCTAAGAACTTCTCCCATTGCAAGAAAGATCAATCTAGTAGGCCAAACCAAACTGATAATTCGAAGAGACTTGCAAAGATAACTCAATCATACATAAAATAATTCAGAGGAGATTTAAATATTTCTCATAGATAAACTTGATCATAAACCCACAATTCATCGGATCTCGACAAACACACCGCAAAAAGAGTTACATCAAATAGATCTCCACAAGAGAGGGGGAGAACATGGTATTGAGATCCAAAAAGAGATAAGAAGCCATCTAGCTAATAACTATGGACCCAAAGGTCTGCGGTAAACTACTCACAACTCGTCGGAGGGGCTATGGTTAGAAGCCCTCCGTGGCCGATTCCCCCTTCGGTGGAATGCCGGCGAAGGCTCCAAGATGTGATCTTGCAGATACAGAAGGTTACAGCGGTGGAAATTTGTCAGGACCCCGACTCAATGCCACATAGATCTAGCATGTAACACTTCATATCACTTTGCGGCCTCACGCACGGTATTCCCACGGGTGTCGCCTTACCTTTACCCGGGACCGTTTGCGCCTTTTGGCACACGTATATGACAGTGTCGCTAGCATCCATATGATAAGGAGCCCGGGCTGACATGGCTAGTCGTAAACCCAAAGTGGCACAAACTTACAGGGACAGGCATCCATGACCCAGCATCGAACGTGTCGGTCATCAGCGAGTGAATCCAGGCTGTAGCACTGGGCTAGCAGGACTCCGGTGAACCGGGCTGTAGCGGGCTAACAGGACTCCGGTATTCATCGCGTGACATTTCCCCGAAGGGACAGACACAGGAACGAAGAAGGACACATGCCGGCCAGCCTAAGTGTTCCGGAGCAGTAGAAAGCTACCATGGCTCGGTGGAAACACTAGGAGGCATTTCCCGGTAAGAGAGGCTACTAAAGATAAACAACTAGATAGTCAGATCCCACACATACCAAGCATTTCAATAACATACACACAATATGCTCGATATGTGCAATACAACATGGCATCACAAAATGACTCTACGACTCAAGTAGTCTATTCAATAGGCTCCGAGGAGCGAGACATTACAAACATGGGTCTCATGACCCAACAATCAGAGCATACAAGTCAAAGCACAAGCGGAAGCTATCATGTCTGAGTACAGACATCTATAAATGAAAAAGGCTGAGAAGCCTGACTATCGATCACATCCTGCCGAGGGCACAAGATCGTAGCTGAGGTATCAAGCTAAACGTCGAAGTCCACGCGAAATCACTAGTGAGACCGAAGTCTCTCTGCAAAACATAAAATGGGCAAACGTGAGTACAAATGTACCCAGCAAGACTTACATCAGAACTAACTACATATGCATCATTTTCAACAAGGGGATGGTGGGGTTTAACTGCAGCAAGCCAGCTTTGACTCGGTGGCTATCCTAAACTACGACTGCAAGCGACTCTTTTGAGGTGGCGCACACGAGTCCACATATTCACCATATCAATACACCACTATGGAACCGCTCCCGTCTCCCTACGAGAACGCCATCCATAGCACTCACGCTTATCTTGCGTATTTTAGAGTATCCACTTTCACTTGTCTATGAACTGATATAAGCAGCCCAGAAGTCCTTTTCCGCGGACACGGCTATTCGAATAGATGATGTTAACCCTGCAGGGGTGTACTTCTTCATACATGTTTCCACCACTTAGCGTCTGCACACGACATGTGCTCGGCAGACTTCAAGCGAAAGCCGACGTGGGTGTAGACCACGACCTACCTAAACACTCAAGTCTCTAGTCCAGGTTTATCGCCTATTCGGGTTCCATCCATGAGGAGATCCGGCCGGAGTTTCGCTCACAGCCCCAAACGATGTGAACAGGGTTCCCGAGATACCAAACGGGCATCCGGTACACCGTGCCACGTACCTACCGCATCACAGCCCACCCCTACGGTCAGCGCTGTCCACGGCCTCCAGTAAGCTACAAACACCAGAAACTACTTGCAACTCCTGGACAGAGGACTAGGGTGAATAAGAAGTCGAGCGGGGTCATATTTCAGGGCCCAATGTATGGTAGTAGCTGAATCATGGATCACAAACACAGAACTCAGTTCCTGAGGACGGCTTCAATGAGACAACCCACCATGTACTCCTACATGGCCTCTATACCAACACTGTCAGGACCCCGACTCGATGTCACATCGATCTAGCCGGTAACACCTCATATCACTTTGCGGCCTCACGCACGGTATCCCCACGGGTGTCGCCTTACCTTTGCCCGGGACCGTTTGCGCCTTTTGGCTCACGTATATGATAGTGTCGCTAGCATCCATATGATAAGGAGCCCGGGCTGACATGACTAGTCGTAAACCCAAAGTGGCACAGACTTACAGGGACAGGCATCCATGACCCAGCTTCGAACGTGTCGGTCATCAGCAAGTGGGTCCGGGCTGTAGCACTGGGCTAGCAGGACTCCGGTAAACCGGGCTGTAGCGGGCTAACAGGACTCCGGTACTCAATGCGTGATATTTCCCCGAAGGGACAGACACAGGAACGAAGAAGGACACATGCCGGCCAGCCTAAGTGTTCCAGAGCAGTAGCAAGCTACCATGGCTCAGCGGTAACACTAGGAGACATTTCCCGGTAAGAGAGGCTACTAAAGATAAACAACTAGATAGTCAGATCCCACACATACCAAGCATTTCAATCATACACACAATATGCTCGATATGTGCAAATACAACGAAGCATCACAACATGACTCTACGACACAAGTACTTATTCAATAGGCTCCGAGGAGCGAGATATTACAAACAGGGGTCTCATGACCCAACAATCAGAGCATACAAATCAAAGCACAAGCGGGAGCTATCATGTCTGGGTACAGACATCTATAAATGAAAAAGGCTGAGAAGCCTGACTATCTATCAGATCCTGCCGAGGGCACAAGATCGTAGCTGAGGTATCAAGCTAAACGTCGAAGTCCAAGCGGAACTACTAGCGAGACCGAAGTCTCTCTGCAAAAACATAAATGGGCAAACGTGAGTACAAATGTACCCAGCAAGACTTACATCAGATCTATCTACATATGCATCATTATCAACAAGGGGGTGGAGGGGTTTGACTGCAGCAAGCCAGCTTTGACTCGGTGGCTATCCTAAACTACGACTGCAAGTAACTCTTGAGGTGGCGCACACGAGTCCACATATTCACCATATCAATACACCACTATGGATTCGCTCCCGTCTCCCTACGAGAACGCCATCCATAGCACTCACGCTTATCTTGCGTATTTTAGAGTATCCACTTTCACTTGTCTATGAACTGATATAAGCAACCCAGAAGTCCTTTACCGCGGACACGGCTATTCGAATAGATGATGTTAACCCTGCAGGGGTGTACTTCTTCATACATGTTTCCACCACTTAGCGTCTGCACACGACATGTGCTCGGCAGACTTCAAGCGAAAGCCGACGTGGGTGTAGACCACGACCTACCTAAACACTCAAGTCTCTAGTCCAGGTTTATCGCCTATTCGGGTTCCATCCATGAGGAGATCCGGCCGGAGTTTCGCTCACAGCCCCAAATGATGTGAACAGGGTTCCCGAGATACCAAACAGGCATCCGGTACACCGTGCCACGTACCTACCGCATCACAGCCCACCCCTACGGTCAGCGCTGTCCACGGCCTCCAGTAAGCTACAAACACCAGAAACTACTTGCAACTCCTGGACAGAGGACTAGGGTGAATAAGAAGTCGAGCGGGGTCATATTTCAGGGCCCAATGCATGGTAGTAGCTGAATCATGGATCACAAACACAGAACTCAGTTCCTGAGGACGGCTTCAATGAGACAACCCACCATGTACTCCTACATGGCCTCTCACCGCTACCTTTACCAAATCGTGTTCACACACTTAGCTCACACACAGTAGGACATGTTCACACGCCTCTGATTCATCCCCGATGAATCAGACCTGACTCAACTCTAAGCAGTAGCAGGCATGACAAACAAGCAAGAATGAGTAGGCACAACAGGGCTCAAACAACTCCTACTCATGCTAGTGGGTTTCATCTATTTACTGTGGAATGACAGGTCATGCAAAGGATAAAGAGGTTCAGCTACCGCAGCAGGTAACAGATGAATCGATGTTGTCCTAATGCAGTAAAAGAGAGCAGGAGCGAGAGAGTAGGATTGTATCGGAATGAACAAGGGGGTTTTGCTTGCCTGGCACTTCTGAAGATAACATTGAGTCTTCATCAGTGTCAACGATCACATCATCGGTACAACGTCTACCGAGGGGGAACAGCACCGGCAAACACAGAAGAAACACGATCAATGCAATGCACAGTATGATGCATGCTATGACATGGCAAAATGAATGTGTTTTGGGCTAATGCATCTAGTAACAAGTTAAATGGGGTTGGTTTGAATACAAGATTCAAATTTAAACTCCATATGTGATTATTCAAATGCCATTTAATTGATTTGTGCTAAACAGCACCTATAAGTTGTTCTAACATGCATGAAAATGGTACAGATGGATTCCTTGAATTTTTCTGATAATTTTTCATATATAATTTATTTAATTTGGAGTTACTGTTAATTTTCTATGATTTATTGAAGTTTTAGCTATTTTCTGGAATTTTCTAAATAAAAATAAATCCAGAAAACATTACTGCGTCATCCTGACGTCATGATGACGTCAGTAGGTCAACGTGGCACAGTCCGGTCAAACCCTGACCGGTGGGTCCCGAGTGTCAGCGTCTAACTAAACTAACCTAGCTTAGTCAAACTAACCTAACCTAATTAGCCGGGCAGGGCCCGCAGGTCAGTGAGAGAGAGGGGGGGTCAAACCGGGCAGTGGGGTCAACCCACGCCGGTCATCGGGTCAGCGGTCGCCGGCGTTTAGCCGCCGGCGAGTCCAGACGCGGCGGAGGGCTCGGAAATGAGCCACATGGCATCGTTTCGGCCGTGGTTTGTTGCATTCGAACGCGCGCAGTGGCGCGCATCTAGTGGTGGCGGTGACAGGTGCTGGGGTGGCCGGAAAAATTGTCGGCGACGAGGTTTGGCGGCGGCAGCAGCTCGGGCAATCCTAGGGTGGCGCTATAGAGCACTAGAGGAGAGACCGAAGGGCGCTGCGGGCTCCTGGGAGGGCGGCGAACATGGTGACGCGCTCAGGCGCACGCTGGGATGGCCCTGGCCACGACAACGACATGGCACGGCGGCGGCAAGCTCGGCCGTGGTCGGAAGATGGAGCTAGGGGACGGAAACAGAGGGGGCGAGCAAGAGGAGGCAGCAGGAGCTCACAGGGAGACCGATGAGGTGGTCAGCGAGCTCGGGGCGTCTTCGGTGCTGCGAATCGAACGGCGGCGATCGCCGGCCGTGGCGATGAAGATGGCGGTGATGGCGTGGCTTCAGGGCACCCGGCGTCGCGTGCGTCGTGGTAGAGCTTCCCGGATCCAAGGCGGAGCTCGTGGCCTAACTGGCTGGGCGTGGGGATGCTGGTGGCTCCGGTGGTGCTCGTCGGCGGTCTCGGTGCGTCCGGGGATGAGCAAGGGAGAGAGACAGAGGAGGGAGAGGGGATGCAGCGAGTGAGGGAAAAGAGAGAGGGGACACGGGGCGTCATCGTGGCGCGAATTAGGACGAAGGGCGGCCTCCAGCGCGAAGCAGGAGGTGGCCGGGGCTCTCGGGCGCGCGCCACGCCTCGCCTCTGCCTACTGGCAGAGGAAGACGACGAGCGGCGAGGTAGATGGGCTGGGCTGGGCCGCGAGAGAAGCTGGGCCAGGCAGGTAAGCAGGTAAGTGGCCCAGGTGGCCTCTCTCCCCTTTTTTTCTATTTTGTTTCTCTTTTCTATTTCTGTAGTTTTGTTTCTGATTTAGTTTATAGCCCAAATCATTTTAATAAATCCTGCAAATAATTGTGGCCATTAAATGAATTATTACAGAGGCCCTTAACTATTTTCAGAATTGTTGGAGCATTTAAAAATAATAATAGTATTTAAATGCCCCAATTCAAATACAATATGGATTATTCAAAAATCCATAATGGCCCAAAAATATTGGCATCATTTTTGGTAGAGGTTTTTCACCTTTGTCAAAAATCATGAACATTTTTGAAAGCCATTTGGACTTACTTGAAAGTATTTTAGGTGAACCTAGTGAATTCCTTTAATGCTAGGGTTTGAGCAATCCCCATTTCAAGTTCATTCAAAAGTTAAACATGATGCACACATGAGGTCTAGCCTAGTGCATACCAGAAGCTAGGGATGTGACAACTCACCCCCACTAAACAAGAATCTCGTCTCGAGATTCAAGCGTAGGGTAGGATGAAGGGAAAACGCAAACTAGTACAATCTTCACGATCCAGGTTGCACTTCAAATGAACGTTGATTTGAACACCATCTTTGTCTTGTCGTCTTGCTCTGAGAACTTCAGCTAATCATGACAAGAAGAGGAAAGGAAAACTCTAGAAGGATCGGTCTCCTAGAAGATCGAACAACTTAGGATCAACTCATGGTTTGAGACATGGAAATATCTCTCAAGCTGAGAGACGAAGCACACCTTTAGAGGAATGGAGTGGAACAGATGACGAAGGTTCACTAGGTAGACAACGATTCCATACCTAAAAAGGTGGTAAACGATTATCAATGTAGCGAGGAGTTGAGTTGCCATGATACCACAACGAGGCACCTTAGGGATGGTGACTCGTAGAAATATCCCCTTAAGTGGCAAAAAGAATTACCTTTGATATAGAGATCATTGAGACTCTCTATATCAGCCTAAGGCAAATCTCGAGCGATCATTTGGAGGGGGTCGGTAGAATGGCATACTCGGACTTGGATGATGTGGATTACCTTGTTGAAGACAACGTAATAGATGATTTTTGCTTATCACCGGAAATGGAAGAGACCCATGGTAGAATGGCACATTGGCGGTGCAAGCTGGGAACAAAATGCAAATGCTGGGAATGATTCTAGTAACTGGGGAAGAACCCAAAAATAGAGAGCGAATTCACTGTTTGAATAGGTCATAGCATTGCCGAGGAAACTGAGAGCAAACCCAGTTAGAGTCGATGGTAACACGTAGCGCTTGTGCGTGCTCTCAAGAACTTGAGCATTTCCACATTCATCAAGGTTTTACCAATATCCGTGTCAAGGATCCTGGCAACACAACTTGCTACCATGATGAATGATGATGGAGGATGCAGATGCAAAGGAAGATAACACTTTCTCAGATTTCACCTTAGCGAGGCCAAGGAGATAAAATCTGGATGATCGACCGAGAGACATTTAGCACTCTGCTTCTAATGTTCTCCTTGATGTGCTAGTGTAATCCAATCATTGAAATGGTTTGGTAACTAGACATCAAGTAAAAGGTCGGACTTCGGGAGCAATAGAATCCATAAGGAACAGTTACGGAGGTAATTCCTACGAAATCCTTATGGGGAGGTGGCCAACTTCCTCAAACAAGATACTACAATAATAGGTCTTCCGGCTGGGTGTGTTGGCCACGACATCCACTTTACCGGTTATCGAGAGACCGATATTATAGTTCTTGGGAAATGTTCCAAACCATCATATCTACCTGAGATTCAGATCTGGTTGGTGTCAGGATATTCCAGACTCATCGAGTCTAGGAAGAAAATGAAAGTTTGCAACACAAATCGACGAGATGACGTTGCGGGATTCTCGGGAGATGAACTACGATAGCAAGCTCCAAAACATGAGCTGGTTCTGCTACAAACATGTGAACACGCTGTCCCAGACAAGCATGACCACGTGGTAGTCTTATCATAAAACACTACCGAGTTCAGGTGGGGAACCATCAACGCGGGTATCGAAGTTCTTTCATAAGTCCGGATTAGCTCTTATGAAGGAACTCCTTCTCCTTGAACAAATCAACCAGTGGCCTGGTGTGCTAGGGATACATATAGATTGAAGGTTGCAAGTCTTCAAACCACAGCATTCTTCGCACGTGTGCATGACTGATTTGGAATGATTCCAAAGAAGCAACATTGACTTTCTCGAATCCACGGCGGCAACTTGCATCAGATGCACATGAATTAAAGGAAGTCACTACCTTCATCCAAACATATGCTTCATGAGCTAGCATGAACAAATGCTTTCAAAAATTTCCAACACTAGCTTAATGCTCAACAAAATCATGGAGGAGATAAGGATGTTGTCAATGGGCTCAACAACAATTCATCCGGGTTTCCTTTTAAAAGGAATTCCATAGTTAAGTGAACACGGTGATAGCATCGGTCAGACCAAAGATGTAATGGTGTATGCTCGAGGGATCAACCATGAATAAGACAACATTACGAGCATCGTTGGTACTGATTTGATTTGACGATGGCCCACACTCAAATCAAAGGATTGATAAGACAATAGGTCCAACAACTGATCACAGGGACCAATCGATGAAGATATCATCTTTCTTCAACACACACTACACAAGAATATCCCTTTGGAACGAACTAAGTCAGACAAGCTTTTATCTTCCAACTCTCCAAGTTGTTGTCCAGCTTAACCAACTAGCTCAGGGATATCTAACACCGATTCTTGGAAAGAAGGTGGTTCATAAGAAACCAACTTGATCACGGGCTCAACATAACGGTCAGGTGACGACCTGGTGATACTTCCGAGAAGACATTCAGAAAATCACGAACCACCGGTATGTTACTAAGCTCGAGAACGATCTCGCTTTTGAGGGCAAGACGATATGATCAAATGAGTGAGGACTTGACAAGATCCTAACTCATCAATCGAAGGGTGAACCAGGAGAATGGACTAGGTAGCACGATCAATCTTAGAATGATGATTCAGTAACCAACACACTAAGAATGAAATTATTGTCCTTTAACTACCCAGCAACGAGGTTGCTAGGCGTATTGATTTCACACATCACAATTCATTTGTCGGTATTCCGGTTGCATCAACACGAAGACCGAGGAATGACTAATGATGGCAAGAAGTATCACTGTACCAAGAGTTCATAGGATGGTGTGCAATTCCTATAACAATCCCGATATAAAGATGGTAATACTCCAAGGTAGAACAGAACAAAAGCTGGATTAGCAATTTGATCTGCAGAGCACCACTTCTTTGACCCAATCCTGGATATGGAAGAGGTACTGGAGTTTGTTTCTCCTAGTCATTCAGGACAGAATGGCTTGACGGACCACAAGAGTAATAAGCATTGATAACACGAATGCACAATTAGTCCTGGCTATCAATTGATAGACGAGGGCTAGAAAACAAGTAAAGAGGGACAACTCAAAGGAACATATGATTTTCTGAGTTGTGGATGCATAGATTAGCATGTCAAACGAGTTCAACATATTTCTTCCGGACAATCCATGCAGAAAGGTAGAACTGGCAGAGTCACAATTATGAATGGAGAACCCATCGAGAGCACTCCTGTTGAGAAGCCATCCGCGTACCTTCAGTACAAACCGACCGCTTTATGACTTCAAGTCGTGGGCAGGAACTCACCAGCCGCTTCACAAGACCGAAGTAGCTGTTGGGCATAGGCTCGGCAGGCCACAACCAGACTATGAGGTCCTTGATGGCCAGTTCGGCTGCCTTGTGCAACTCCACCAGTTGCTTCAGCTGGTCGCTCAAGGGCATCGGATGTTCTGTCCCATGATATTGAGACCAGAACAACTTCTCCGTTGAGCTCCCTTCTTCGGCTCGGTAGAACTCTGCAACATCTGATATGCTGCGCGGCAGATCCGCAAACGCTCCTAGAGAACTCCAAATTTGGGTAAGTAAAAGCAAAGTGATGTAGGGCGGAACTGATAACCCACAAGTATAGGGGATAGTTGTAGCCTCTTTCGATAACTAAGAGTGTCGAACCCAACGAGGAGCTAAAGGTAGAACAAATACTCTCTCAAGTCCTATCGGCCACTGATACGACTCTACGCACGCTTTACGTTCGCTTTACCTAGAACAAGTATGAAACTAGAAGAACTTTGTGGGTGTTTTCGGGTAAGCTTGCAAGAAAGTAAAGAACACGTAAATCTAAACTAGGGGCTGTTAAGATAAAGAAGCAACAAAGTAAATATAGCGAGTGTGGAAAAGTGGTGGTAGGACTGTGGAATTGCCCCTAAGCAATTGACTACGTTACTAGACCGGTAATCGCTATTGCAATTCTATTTGAGGGAGAGGCATAAGCTAACATACTTTCTCTACTTGGATCATATGCACTTATGATTGGAACTCTAGCAAGCATCCGCAACTACTAAAGATTCATTAAGGTAAAACCCAACCATAGCATTAAAGCATCAAGTCCCCTTTTATCCCATACGCAAACAACCTACTTACTCAGGTTTGTGTTTCAGTCACTCACGCAACCCACCATAAGCAAATCATAAACATATTGCACACCCTACAGCGGGAATCCCTCACGCTTGCGCGACACGGAGCGCGCAATAGGACAACACCAATAATAAAACATGCAACTCAAACCAATCATAGCAATTCATCAATCACTGATAGGACAACGAAAATCTACTCAGACATCATAGGATGGCAACACATCATTGGATAATAATATGAAGCATAAAGCACCATGTTCAAGTAGAGGGTACATCGGTATGCGGGAGAGTGTACCGCTGTAGATAGAAGGGGGAAGGTGATGGAGGTGTTGATGAAGATGGTGGAGGTGTTGGTGAAGATCGCGGTGATGATGATGGCCCCCGGCGGCGTTCCGGCGCCACCGGAAGCAAGGGGGAGAGGGCCCCCCTTCTTCTTCTTCTTCCTTGACCTTCTCCCTAGATGGGAGAAGGGTTTCCCCGCTGGTCCTTGGCTCCCACGGCTTGGGAGGGGCGAGAGCCCCTCCGAGATTGGATCTATCACTCTGTTTCTGCTTTCCCTGATTCTACCCCTTCACTGTTTCTTTTATATCCGGAGATCCGTAACTCCGATTGGGGTGAATCTTTTGCTCAGATCTTCCTTGTAAAATTAGCTTTCTTGCGCCAGAAGGAGAGCATCAACCGCCTTACGGGTGGACCACGAGGGTCAGGGGCGCACCTGGGGGGTAGGGCGCACCCCCAACCTCATGACCACCTCAGATACCGTTTCGCGTTGATTTTACTTCCAGAAAATCATAAATATTCCAAAAAAATCCCCGTCCATTTTTATCCCGTTTGGACTCCGTTTGATATTGGGTTTCTGCGAAACAAGAAACATGCAACAGACAGGAACTGGCACTGGGCACTGGATCAATATGGTAGTCCCAAAAATAGTATAAAAAGTTGCCAAAACGTATATGAAAGTGAATAATATTGGCATGGAACAATCAAAAATTATAGATATGATGGAGAAGTATCAGCATCCCCAAGCTTAATTCCTGCTCGTCCTCGAGTAGGTAAATGATAAAAAAGAATAATTTTTGATGTGGAATGCTACCTAGCATAATCTTGATCATATGTCTAATCATGGCATGAATATTAAGACACGAGTGATTCAAAGCAATAGTCTATCATTTGACATAAAAACAATAATACTTCGAGCGTACCAATAAAGCAATCATGTCTTTTCAAAACAACAAGGCAAATCAAGCTTATCCCTACAAAATCATACAGTTTGGCCATGCTTCATTTTCGTCACACAAAATGCCCCCATCATGCACAACCCCGATGACAAGCCGAGCAATTGGTTCATACTTTTTAACGCGCTTCAGCTTTTTCAACCCTCACGCAATACATGAGCGCAAGCCATGGATATAGCACTATAGGTGGAATAGATAATGATGGAGGTTTATGTGTGATAGAGTGTATCGTATCACGGGGTTTGGATGCACCGGCGAAGTTTGCACCGACTCTCGAGGTGAGAAAGGGCAATGCACGGTAACGAAGAGGCTAGCAAAGGCGGAAAGGTGAGAGTGCGTATAATCCACGGACTCACATTAGTCATAAAGAACTCATATACTTATTGCAAAAGTTTATTAGCCCTCGAAGCAAAGTACTACTATGCATTACCCTAGGGGAAAAGATTGGTAGGAAAATACCATCGCTCGTCCCCGACCGCCACTCATAAGGAAGACAATCAAAGAAACACCCCATGCTTCAAATTTGTCACACAACGGTTACCATACGTGCATGCTACGGGACTTGAAAACCTCAACAAAAGTGTCTCTACAATCCAAAATCACCCACTAGCATAACTGTAATATCACCACCTTTATATCGCAAAACTATTGCAAGGAATCAAACATATCATATTTAGCGATCTACAAGTTTTATGTAGGATTTTATGACTAACCATGTGAATGACCAATTCCTGTCATCTCCCTAAATTGATATAAGTGAAGCAAGAGAGTTTAATTCTTTCTACAAAAGATATGCCCACGCTCTAAAAAATATAAGTGAAGCAAAAGAACATTCTACAAATGGCGGTTGTCTAAAGAGAAACAGACAATTCTAACTTCAAATGATATAAGTGAAGCACATGAAGCATTCTATAAAGCCACACTCAAAAGATTTAAGTGAAGTGTAATGAGAATTCTATAAATCAACCAAGGATTATCTCATACCAGCATGGTGCATAAAATAAAAATGAAAACTAAATGCAAAAGACGCTCCAAGACTTGCACATAATTCATAAACGAAACGAATACGAAAACATACCGATACTTGTTGAAGAAAGAGGGGATGCCTCCCCAGCATCCCCAAGCTTAGATGCTTGAGTCTCCTTGAATATTTACTTGGGGTGCCTCGGGCATCCCCAAGCTTAAGCTCTTGCCTCTCTTCCTTCTTCTCATATCGAAACATCCTCGATTAGACACTACATCCACACAAAACTTCAACAGAAAACTCGGTAAGATCTGTTAGTATAATAAAGCAAATCACCACTCTAAGTACTGTTGCAAACCAATTCATATTTTGTTTTTGCATTGTGTCTACTGTAATATAAATTTTTCATGGCTTAATCCACTGATATCAATTGATAGATTCATCAAAACAAGCAAACTATGCATCAAAAAACAAAATCTGTCAAAAACAGAACAGTCTGTAGCAATCTGAACAACCACCAAACTTCTGGTACTCCACAAATTATACCAAAATAAGGAAACATAAACAAGTTGTATATCAAGACAGTGCAAAAGGAATCATAACCAATTGACGTTCCAGTTAAAAATGTAAAATCGCGCACTACAGCCAAAGTTTCTGTCCTGCACCGTACAAACCAACAAGCATTGTAAACATCCTAAAGGCAAACCTTGGCACATTATTTTTATAATACAATGGAATATACAAGGGGATAATTATTTTTGTTGAAAAGTTTCTGTAATCAAGATTCACAAAGTTTCCGTGAGCATGAACAAAGTTCAAGGAGCTCTCCCACTTCAACAATGCTTGTCTTTCTTACTTTCACTTTCCTTCTTGAAAAGTTTTTAGGTTCCCCTCTTTATTTTTGTGTTTTTAAACTATAAGAAAGCACTCAACAGAAATAAATGACTCTCTAAAACTTCCGGGTTGTCTCCCTGGCAGCGCTTTCTTTAAAGCCATTAAGCTAGGCATTTAGTGCTCAAGTAATGAATCCACCCGAATCCCAAGGTATATCAAAGCCAATTTTAATTAACAATGATTTGTAATTTAGTAGTGAGCACAAAGTAACATATATCAAGCAACAACGAAGTCTAACTCTCTTCCTATGCATCGGCATGTCATAAAAGAACAATTCATGCACACATAGTGGAGGCCAATGCATAGTATAAGCAGTTTCTTGCAATTTCATAGTATGGGAAACATAGAGAGGCGGAGATATAGTTCCTCTCTCATAATAATTGCAAGTAGGAGCATCAAGCACCTGCATATTATATCTATAAAAATCATCATGTGCAATGGTAAAAGGCAACCCATCAATATAATCCTTAATAAGGGCAAACTTCTCCGATATAGTGTAGTCGGGAGAATTCAAAAAGATAATAGGACTATCATGCGTGGGTGCAATAGCAACAATTTCATGTTTAACATAAGGAACTATAGCAAGTTCATCTCCATAAGCATAATTCATATTGGCATCTTGGCCACAAGCATAGCAAGCATCATCAAAAAGGGATATTTCAAGAGAATCAACGGGATCATAACAATCATCATAGCAATCATCATGGCAATCATCATAGAAACCATCCTTCGGTAAGCACGAAGGGCAATTAAATAATTTATGAGTTGGAGGGTTACTCTGATTAGAAGGTGGGCACAGTAGCTAATCCGCAACTCCACCTTTTGTTCTTCGCTCTCCTCATCATCTTTTTCATCCAATGAGCTCACAGTTTCATCAATTTCTTCTTCCATAGCTTCCTGCAAAATATTAGTCTCTTCTTGGACAGCGGAGACTTCCTTAATAAATTATTTAACATAGGCATTAGAAGCATAATTATAATAACAATATTCAAGTGTGGCAAAATTTTCAGATTAGTAAAGAGTAGTATCATACTTTTCAATCAACATAGCAATTTCAAAAGCACCCTTAAAAGCAACAAATTCTTCAATTTGTTGAACATCATAGTAACTATAAACACCCTTAGCATAATAAGATAAGATTCCATTATCAATAAACTCACATTGGTAGGGAAGGTGTTTTTTAGGGTTTTCAGAACAACAAGTAAAATCATATTCCCAACATAAATTCCAAGCATAGCATTGTAAACGTTGAATTTGACCCCATAATAGTTTCCCTTTTTCAGATATACGGTGTCGCACATAAAAAGCATGCTCATCTAAAGATTTGCCCTCAACTAAGCTAGTTGGGGTTTCAGCACGAGCAGAAAGGGATCAAAGATGATCCAAGTAATAAGCTTCAGCAGTGTGATAGATTTTGAGTGGTTGTTCAACCATTGGTTCAGCAGGTACAACTATTTTTTTTGGTATTTTGCGTTTCCTACCCATAACTAAAGATATAAAACAACTAAGAATAGCAAAATAAAAATTACTTAGTGATAAAGCAAACAAGCACACACGAGAATATTCACCCCACGCTATTGCTCCCCGACAACGGCGCCAGAAAAAGGTCTTGATAACCCACAAGTATAGGGGAAAGTTGTAGCCTCTTTCGATAACTAAGAGTGTCGAACCCAACGAGGAGCTAAAAGTAGAACAAATACTCTCTCAAGTCCTATCGGCCACTGATACGACTCTACGCACGCTTGACGTTCGCTTTACCTAGAACAAGTATGAAACTAGAAGTACTTTGTAGGTGTTTTCGGGTAAGCTTGCAAGAAAGTAAAGAACACGCAAATATAAACTAGGGTCTGTTAAGATAAAGAAGCAACAAAGTAAATACAGCGAGTGTGGAAAAGTTGTGGTAGGAGTTGTGGAATTGTCCCTAAGCAATTGACTACGTTACTAGACCGGTAATCGCTATTGCAATTTTATTTGAGGGAGAGGCATAAGCTAACATACTTTCTCTACTTGGATCATATGCACTTATGATTAGAACTCTAGCAAGCATCCGCAACTACTAAAGATTCATTAAGGTAAAACCCAACCATAGCATTAAAGCATCAAGTCCCCTTTTATCCCATACGCAAACTACCTACTTACTCGGGTTTGTGTTTCAGTCACTCACGCAACCCACCATAAGCAAATCATAAACATATTGCAAACCCTACAGCGGGAATCCCTCACGCTGGTGCGACATGGAGGGCACAATAGGACAGCACCAATAATAAAACATGCAACTCAAACCAACCATAGCAATTCATCAATCACCGATAGGACAACGAAAATCTACTCAGACATCATAGGATGGCAACACATCATTGGATAATAATATGAAGCATAAAGCACCATGTTCAAGTAGAGGGTACTGCAGGATGCGGGAGAGTGGACCGCTGTAGATAGAAGGGGGAAGGTGATGGAGGTGTTGGTGAAGATGGCGGATGTGTTGGTGAAGATCGCGGTGATGATGATGGCCCCCGGCGGCGTTCCGGCGCCACCGGAAGCAAGGGGGAGAGGGCCCCCCTTCTTCTTCTTCTTCTTCCTTGACCTTCTCCCTAGATGGGAGAAGGGTTTCCCCTCTGGTCCTTGGTGTTGGAAATATACCCTAGAGGCAATAATAAAAGTGTTATTATTATATTTCTTTGTTCATGATAATAGTCTTTTATTCATGCTATAGCTGTATTATCCGGAAATCGTAATACACGTGTGAATACATAGACCATAACATGTCCCTAGTGAGCCTCTAGTTGACTAGCTCATTGATCAACTGATAGTCATGGTTTCCTGGCTATGGACATTGGATGTCGTTGATAACGGGATCACATCATTAGGAGAATGATGTGATGGACAAGACCCAATCCTAAGCATAGCACAAGATCGTGTAGTTCGTTTGCTAGAGCTTTTTCAATGTCAAATATGTCTTCCTTAGACCATGAGATCGTGTAACTCCCGGTTACCGTAAGAGTGCTTTGGGTGTACCAAACGTCACAACGTAACTGGGTGATTATAAAGGTGCACTACAGGTATCTCCGAAAGTGTCTGTTGGGTTGACACAGATCGAGATTGGGATTTGTCACTCCGTATGACGGAGAGGTATCTCTGGGCCCACTCGGTAATGCATTATCATAATGAGCTCAAAGTGACCAAGTGGTTGGTGATGGGATCATGCATTATGGTACGAGTAAAGTGACTTGTCGGTAACGAGACTGAACAAGGTATTGGGATACCGACGATCGAGTCTCGGGCAAGTAACGTACCGATTGACAAAGGGAATTGTATACGGGGTTTGATCGAATCCTCGACATTGTGGTTCATCCGATGACATCATCGAGGAGCATGTGGGAGCCAACATGGGTATCCAGATCCCGCTGTTGGTTATTGACCGGAGAGCAGTCTCAGTCATGTCTGCATGTCTCCCGAACCCGTAGGGTCTACACACTTAAGGTTCGGTGACGCTAGGGTTATTAGGAAGACTTGTATGTGATTACCAAAAGTTGTTCGGAGTCCCGGATGAGATCCCGGACGCCACGAGGAGTTCCGGAATGGTCCGGAGGTGAAGTTTTATATTTGGGAAGTTGTCTTACGGACACCGGAAGAATTCGGGGTCATATCGGTATTGTACCGGGGCCACCGGAGGGGTTCCGGGGGTCCACCGGGAGGGGCCACCCCTCTCGGAGGGCCACATGAGCCGCAAGGGGCAGGGAGCCAGCCCCTGGAGGGCTGGGCGCCCCCCCACCTTGGGCCCATGCGCCTAGGGTTGGGGGGGAAACCCTAAAGGGGGCGCCCCCCTTGCTTGGGGGGCAAGTCCCCCCTCCCTGGCCGCCGCCCCCCTCTAGATCCCATCTAGAGGGGTCGGCCCCCCTTGCCCCTTCCCCTATAAATAGAGGGGTGAGGGGAGGGCTTCTATACAAAACTCAAGGCGCAGCCCCTCCCCTCCCCAACACCTCTCCTCCTCCGTACGTGCTTGGCGAAGCCCTGTCAGAGTACTGCTGCACCAACAAGACCACGCCATCGTGCTGCCGTTGGAGCAATCTTCCTCAACCTCTCCTTCCTCCTTGCTGGATCAAGACGGAGGAGACGTCGTCCGTCTCGTACGTGTGTTGAACGCGGAGCTGCTGTCCGTTCAGCACTTGGTCATCGGTGATCCGAATCACGGCGAGTACGGCTCCATCCTCACCATCCCCTTGAACGCTTCCGCACTCGATCTACAAGTGGTATGTAGATGCAAACTCACTCCCTTGACTCGTTGCTTAGATGAACTCATAGATAGATCGTGGTGAAACCGTAGGAAAAATTTTAATTTTCTGCAACGTTCCCCAACAGTGGCATCATGAGCTAGGTCTATGCGTAGTTCTCTATTGCACGAGTAGAACACAATTTTGTTGTGGGCGTACATCTTGTCAACTTGCTTGCCGCTACTAGTCTTATCTTGCTTCAGCGGTATTGTGCGATGAAGCGGCCCGGACCAACCTTACACGTACGCTTACGTGAGACCGGTTCCACCGACTGACATGCACTAGTTGCATAAGGTGGCTGGCGGGTGTCTGTCTCTCCTACTTTAGTTGGAGCGGATTCGATGAAAAGGGTCCTTATGAAGGGTAAATAGAAGTTGACAAAATCACTTGTGGTTATTCGTAGGTAAGAAAGCGTTCTTGCTAGAACCCAATTGCAGCCACGTAAAAGATGCAACAACAATTAGAGGACGTCTAACTTGTTTTTGCAGCAATTGTCATGTGATGTGATATGGCCAGAAGTTGTGATGAATGATGAATGATATATTGTGATGTATGAGATCATTTTCTTGTAATAGGAATCATGACTTGCATGTCTATGAGTATGACAACCGGCAGGAGCCATAGGAGTTGTCTCTATTTTTTGTATGACCTGCGTGTCATTGAAGAACGCCATGTAAATTACTTTACTTTATTGCTAAACGCGTTAGCCATAGAAGTAGAAGTAGTCGTTGGCGTGACAACTTCATGAAGACACGATGATGGAGATCATGATGATGGAGATCATGGTGTCATGCCGGTGACAAGATGATCATGGAGCCCCGAAGATGGAGATCAATGGAGCTATATGATTTTGGCCATATCATGTCACTACTATATAATTGCATGTGATGTTTATTATGTTTATGCATCTTGTTTACTTAGAACGACGATAGTAAATAAGATGATCCCTTACAACAATTTCAAGAAGTGTTCTCCCCTAACTATGCACCGTTGCTAAAGTTTGTCGCTTCTAAGCACCACGTGATGATCGGGTGTGATGGATTCTTACGTTCACATACAACGGGTGTAAGACAGATTTACACACGCAAAACACTTAGGGTTAACTTGACGAGCCTAGCATGTACAGACATGGCCTCGGAACACGGAGACCGAAAGGTCGAACACAAGTCGTATGGAAGATACGATCAACATGAGAATGTTCACCGACGATGACTAGTCCGTCTCACGTGATGATCGGACACGGCCTAGTCGACTCGGATCGTGTAACACTTAGATGACTAGAGGGATGTCTAATCTGAGTGAGAGTTCATTATAATAATTTGATTAGATGAACTTAATTATCATGAACTTAGTCTAAAACCTTTCCAAATATGCCTTGTAGATCAAATAGCCAACGCTCATGTCAGCATGAACTTCAACGCGTTCCTAGAGAAAACCAAGCTGAAAGATGATGGCAGCAACAATACGGACTGGGTCCGGAACCTGAGGATCATCCTCATAGCTGCCAGGAAACAATATGTCCTAGAAGGACCGCTAGGTGACGCTCCCGTCCCAGAGAACTAAGACATTATGAATGCTTGGCAGATTCGTGCTGATGATTACTCCCTCGTTCAGTGCGGCATGCTTTACAGCTTAGAATCGGGGCTCCAAAAGTGTTTTGAGCATCACGGAGCATATGAGATGTTCGAAGAGCTGAAACTTGTTTTCCAAGCTCATGCCCGGGTCGAGAGATATGATGTCTCCGACAAGTTCTATAGTTGTAAGATGGAGGAAAATAGTTCTGTCAGTGAGCACATACTCAAGATGTCTGGGTTGCACAACCGCCTGACTCAACTTAACATTAACCTCCCTGATGAGGCGGTCATTGACAGAATCCTCCAGTCGCTCCCACCAAGCTACAAGAGCTTTGTGATGAACTACAACATGCAGGGGATGGCGAAGACCATTCCTGAAGTGTTCTCAATGCTGAAGTCAGCAGAGGCTGAAATCAAGAAAGAACATCAAGTGTTGATGGTCAATAAGACCACTAAGTTCAAGAAGGGCAAGGGTAATAAGAACTTCAAGAAGGACGGCAAGGATGTTGCCGCGCCGGGTAAGCCAGTTACCGGGAAGAAGTCAAAGAATGGACCCAAGCCTGAGACTGAGTGCTTTTATTGCAAGGGGAAGGGTCACTAGAAGCGGAACTGCCCCAAATACTTAGCGGATAAGAAGGCCGGCAACACCAAAGGTATATTTGATATACATGTAATTGATGTGTACCTTACCAGTACTCGTAGTAACTCCTGGGTATTTGATACCGGTGCTGTTGCTCATATTTGTAACTCACAGCAGGAGCTGCGGAATAAGCGGAGACTGGTGAAGGACGAGGTGACGATGCGTGTTGGGAATGGTTCCAGAGTCGATGTGATCGCCGTCGGCACGCTACCTCTATATTTACCTATGGGATTAGTTTTGAACCTTAATAATTGTTATTTGGTGCCAAGTTTGAGCATGAACATTGTATCTGGATCTCGTTTAATACGAGATGGCTACTCATTTAAATCCGAGAATAATGGTTGTTCTATTTATATGAGAGATATGTTTTATGGTCATGCTCCGATGGTCAATGGTTTATTCTGAATGAATCTCGAGCGTAATGTTACACATATTCATAGCGTGAATACCAAAAGATGTAAAGTTGATAAGGATAGTCCCACATATTTGTGGCACTGCCGCCTTGGTCACATTGGTGTCAAGCGCATGAAGAAGCTCCATGCTGATGGACTTTTGGAGTCTCTAGATTATGAATCATTTAACACATGCGAACCATGCCTTATGGGCAAGATGACCAAGACTCTGTTCTCCGGAACAATGGAGCGAGCAACCAACTTGTTGGAAATCATACATACCGATGTGTGCGGTCTAATGAGCGTTGAGGCTCGCGGAGGATATCGTTATGTTCTCACTCTCACAGATGACTTGAGTAGATATGGGTATGTCTACTTAATGAAACACAAGTCTGAGACCTTTGAAAAGTTCAAGGAATTTCAGAATGAGGTAGAGAATCAACGTGACCGAAAGATAAAATTCCTATGATCAGATCGTGGAGGAGAAAACTTAAGTCACGAATTTGGTACACACTTAAGGAAATGTGGAATCGTTTCACAACTCACGCCGCCTGGAACACCTCAGCGTAACGGTGTGTCCGAACATCGTGATCGCACTCTATTGGATATAGTGCGGTCTATGATGTCTCTTACCGATTTACCGCTATCATTTTGGGGATACGCTCTAGAGACAGCTACATTCACTTTAAATAGGGCACCGTCTAAATCCGTTGAGACGACACCGTATGAATTATGGTTTGGGAAGAAACCTAAGCTGTCGTTTCTAAAAGTTTGGGGATGCGATGCTTATGTCAAGAAACTTCAACCTGAAAAGCTCGAACCCAAGTCGGAAAAATGCGTCTTCATAGGATACCCTAAGGAAACCGTTGGGTATACCTTCTACTTAAGATCCGAGGGCAAGATCTTTGTTGCCAAGAACGGATCCTTTCTGGAAAAAGAGTTTCTCTCGAAAGAAGTAAGTGGGA
>NC_041389.1:187841602-187842067 GCF_002162155.2 Triticum dicoccoides
GAAAGTAGAACTCGATGAAGTACTACCTCTTGAACGGGATAGTAGTGCAGCTCAGGAAAATGTTCCTGTGATGCCTACACCTACTGAAGAGGAAAATAATGATGATGATCAAGGTACTTCAGATCAAGTTGCTACTGAACTTCGTAGGTCCACAAGGACACGTTCCGCACCAGAGTGGTACGGCAACCCCGTCCCGGAAATCATGTTGTTAGACAACGGTGAAGCTTCGAACTATGAAGAAGCGATGGCGGGCCCAGATTCCAACAAATGGCTTGAAGCCATGAAATCCGAGATAGAATCCATGTATGAAAACAAAGTATGGACTTTGACAGACTTGCCCGATGATCGGCGAGCGATAGAAAACAAATGGATCTTTAAGAAGAAGACGGACGCGGATGGAAATGTTACCATCCATAAAGCTCGACTTGTCGCTAAGGGTTATCGACAAGTTCAAGGGATTGACTA
>NC_041389.1:187842077-187868199 GCF_002162155.2 Triticum dicoccoides
GACGAGACATTCTCTCCCGTAGCGAAGCTGAAGTCCGTCCGAATCATGTTAGCAATTGCCGCATACTATGATTATGAGATATGGCAGATGGACGTCAAAACGGCATTCCTTAATGGACATCTTAAGGAAGAACTGTATATGATGCAGCCGGAAGGTTTTGTCGATCCTAAGAATGCTAACAAAGTATGCAAGCTCCAGCGATCCATTTATGGGTTGGTGCAAGCATCTCGGAGTTGGAACATTCACTTTGATGAGATGATCAAAGCGTTTGGGTTTATGCAGACTTATGGAGAAGCCTGCGTTTACAAGAAAGTGAGTGGGAGCTCTGTAGCATTTCTCATATTATATGTAGATGACATACTCTTGATGGGAAATGATATAGAACTTTTGGACAACATTAAGGCCTACTTGAATAAGTGTTTTTCAATGAAGGACCTTGGAGAAGCTGCTTATATATTAGGCATTAAGATCTATAGAGATAGATCGAGACGCCTCATAGGTCTTTCACAAAGCACATACCTTGATAAGATTTTGAAGAAGTTCAAAATGGATCAGTCCAAGAAGGGGTTCTTGCCTATATTGCAAGGTGTGAGATTGAGCTCGGCTCAATGCCCGACCATGGCAAAAGATAAAGAAGAGATGAGTGTCATCCCATATGCTTCAGCCATAGGATCTATTATGTATGCCATGCTGTGTACCAGACCTGATGTAAACCTTGCCGTAAGTTTGGTGGGAATGTACCAAAGTAATCCCGGCAAGGAACACTGGACAGCGGTCAAGAATATCCTGAAGTACCTAAAAAGGACAAAGGACATGTTTCTCGTTTATGGAGGTGACGAAGAGCTCGTCGTAAAGGGTTACATCGACGCTAGCTTCGACACAGATCTGGATGACTCTAAGTCACAAACCGGATACGTGTATATGTTAAATGGTGGAGCAGTAAGCTGGTGCAGCTGCAAGCAGAGCGTAGTGGCGGGATCTACATGTGAAGCGGAGTACATGGCAGCCTCGGAGGCAGCGCATGAAGCTATTTGGGTGAAGGAGTTCATCACCGACCTAGGAGTCATACCCAATGCGCCGGGGCCGATCAAACTCTTCTGTGACAACACTGGAGCTATTGCCCTTGCCAAGGAGCCCATGTTTCACAAGAAGACCAGGCACATCAAGCGTCGTTTCAACTCCATCCGTGAAAATGGTCAAGATGGAGACATAGATATTTGCAAACTACATACGGATCTGAATGTCGCAGATCCGTTGACTAAACCTCTCTCGCGAGCAAAACATGATCAACACCCACCAGAACTCTATGGGTGTTCGATTCATCATAATGTAACTAGATTATTGACTCTAGTGCAAGTGGGAGACTGTTGGAAATATGCCCTAGAGGCAATAAAAGTGTTATTATTATATTTCTTTGTTCATGATAATAGTCTTTTATTCATGCTATAACTGTATTATCCGGAAATCGTAATACACGTGTGAATACATAGACCATAAGATGTCCCTAGTGAGCCTCTAGTTGACTAGCTCATTGATCAACTGATAGTCATGGTTTCCTGGCTATGGACATTGGATGTCGTTGATAACGGGATCACATCATTAGGAGAATGATGTGATGGACAAGACCCAATCCTAAGCATAGCACAAGATCGTGTAGTTCGTTTGCTAGAGCTTTTTCAATGTCAAGTATCTCTTCCTTAGACCATGAGATCGTGTAACTCCCAGATACCGTAAGAGTGCTTTGGGTGTACCAAACGTCACAACGTAACTGGGTGATTATAAAGGTGCACTACAGGTATCTCCGAAAGTGTCTGTTGGGTTGACACGGATCGAGATTGGGATTTGTCACTCCGTATGACGGAGAGGTATCTCTGGGCCCACTCGGTAATGCATCATCATAATGAGCTCAAAGTGCCAAGTGGTTGGTGACGGGATCATGCTTTACGGTACGAGTAAAGTGACTTGCCGGTAACGAGACTGAACAAGGTATTGGGATACCGACGATCGAGTCTCGGGCAAGTAACGTACCGATTGACAAAGGGAATTGTATACGGGGTTTGATCGAATCCTGGACATCGTGGTTCATCCGATGACATCATCGAGGAGCATGTGGGAGCCAACATGGGTATCCAGATCCCGCTGTTGGTTATTGACCGGAGAGCAGTCTCGGTCATGTATGCATGTCTCCCGAACCCGTAGGGTCTACACACTTAAGGTTCGGTGACGCTAGGGTTATTAGGAAGACTTGTATGTGATTACCGAAAGTTGTTCGGAGTCCTGGATGAGATCCCGGACGTCACGAGGAGTTCCGGAATGGTCCGGAGGTGAAGTTTTATATATGGGAAGTTGTCTTACGGACACCGGAAGAATTCGGGGTCATATCGGTATTGTACCGGGGCCACCGGAGGGGTTCCGGGGGTCCACCGGGAGGGGCCACCCCTCTCGGAGGGCCACATGGGCCGCAAGGGGTAGGGAGCCAGCCCCTGGAGGGCTGGGCGCCCCCCCTCCTTGGGCCCATGCACCTAGGGTTGGGGGGGAAACCCTAAAGGGGGCGCCCCCCTTGCTTGGGGGGCAAGTCCCCCCCTGCCTGGCCGCCCCCCCTCTAGATCCCATCTAGAGGGGTCAGCCCCCCTTGCCCCTTCCCCTATAAATAGAGGGGTGAGGGGAGGGCTGCTGTACACAACTCAAGGCGCAGCCCCTCCCCTCCTCAACACCTCTCCTCCTCCGTACGTGCTTGGCGAAGCCCTGTCGGAGTAATGCTGCACCAAGAACACCACGCCGTCGTGCTGCCGTTGGAGCAATCTTCCTCAACCTCTCTGTCCTCCTTGCTGGATCAAGACGGAGGAGACATCGTCCGTCCCGTACGTGTGTTGAATGCGGAGGTGCTGTCCGTTCAGCACTTGGTCATCGGTGATCCGAATCACGGCGAGTACGACTCCATCATCACCATCCCCTTGAACGCTTCCGCACTCGATCTACAAGTGGTATGTAGATGCAAACTCACTCCCTTGACTCGTTGCTTAGATGAACTCATAGATGGGTCTTGGTGAAACCGTAGGAAAAATTTTAATTTTCTGCAACGTTCCCCAACACTTGGCTCCCATGGCTTGGGAGGGGCGAGAGCTCCTCCGAGATTGGATCTATCTCTCTGTTTCTGCGTTCCCTGATTCTACCCCTTCACTGTTTCTTTTATATCCGGAGATCCGTAACTCCGATTGGGGTGAATCTTTCGCTCAGATCTTCCTTGTAAAATTAGATTTCTTGCGCCAGATGGAGAGCATCAACCGCCTTACGAGTGGACCACGAGGGTCAGGGGCGCGCCTGGGGGGTAGGGCGCGCCCCCAACCTCGTGACCACCTCGGATACCGTTTCGCATTGATTTTACTTCCAGAAAATCATAAATATTACAAAAAAAAAAATCTCCGTCCGTTTTTATCCCGTCTGGACTCCGTTAGATATTGGGTTCTGCGAAACAAAAAACATGCAACAGACAGGAACTGGCACTGGGCACTGGATCAATATGTTAGTCCCAAAAATGGTATAAAAAGTTGCCAAAAAGTATATGAAAGTGAATAATATTGTCATGGAACAATCAAAAATTATAGATACGACGGAGACGTATCAGCATCCCCAAGCTTAATTCCTGCTCGTCCTCGAGTAGGTAATTGATAAAAAAGAATAATTTTTGATGTGGAATACTACCTAGCATAATCTTGATCATATGTCTAATCATGGCATGAATATTAAGACACGAGTGATTCAAAGCAATAGTCTATCATTTGACATGAAAACAGTAATACTTCGAGCGTACCAATAAAGCAATCATGTCTTTTCAAAACAACAAGGCAAAGCAAGCTTATCCCTACAAAATCATACAGTTTGGCCATGCTTCTTTTTCGTCACACAAAATGCCCCCATCATGCACAACCCCGATGACAAGCCGAGCAATTGGTTCATACTTTTTAACGCGCTTCAGCTTTTCAACCCTCACGCAATACATGAGCGCAAGCCATGGATATATCACTATAGGTGGAATAGATAATGATGGAGGTTTATGTGTGATAGAGTGTATCGTATCACGAGGTTTGGATGCACCGACGAAGTTTGCACCAACTCTTGAGGTGAGAAAGGGGAATGCACGGTACCGAAGAGGCTAGCAAAGGCGGAAAGGTGAGAGTGCGTATAATCCATGGACTCAAATTAGTCGTAAAGAACTCATATACTTATTGCAAAAGTTTATTAGCCCTCGAAGCAAATTACTACTATGCATGCCCCTAGGGGAATAGATTGGTAGGAAAAGACCATCGCTCGTCCCCGACCACCACTCATAAGGAAGACAATCAAAGAAACACCCCATGCTTCAAATTTGTCACACAACGGTTACCATACGTGCATGCTACGGGACTTGCAAACCTCAACACAAGTGTCTCTACAATCCACAATCACCCACTAGCATAACTCTAATATCACCACCTTTATATCGCAAAACTATTGCAAGGAATCAAACATATCATATTCAGCGATCTACAAGTTTTATGTAAGATTTTATGACTAACCATGTGAATGACCAATTCCTGTCATCTCTCTAAATTGATATAAGTGAAGCAAGAGAGTTTAATTCTTTCTACAAAAGATATTCCCACGCTCTAACAAATATAAGTGAAGCAAAAGAGCATTCTACAAATGGCGGTTGTCTATGTAAAGAGAAACATGCAATTCTAACTTCAAATGATATAAGTGAAGCACATGAAGCATTCTATAAAGCCACACTCAAAAGATTTAAGTGAAGTGCAATGAGCATTCTATAAATCAACCAAGGATTATCTCATACCAGCATGGTGCATAAAAGAAAAATGAAAACTAAATGGAAAAGATGCTCCAAGACTTGCACATAATGCATAAACGAAACGAATACGAAAACATACCGATACTTGTTGAAGAAAGAGGGGATGCCTCCCCAGCATCCCCAAGCTTAGACGCTTGAGTCTCCTTGAATATTTACTTGGGGTGCCTCGGGCATCCCCAAGCTTAAGCTCTTGCCTCTCTTCCTTCTTCTCATATCGAAACATCCTCAATTAGACACTACATACACACAAAACTTCAACAGAAAAGTCAGTAAGATCCGTTAGTATAATAAAGCAAATCACCACTCTAAGTACTGTTGCATACCAATTCATATTTTGTTTTTGCATTGTGCCTACTGTAATATAAATTTTCATGGCTTAATCCACTGATATAAATTGATAGATTCATCAAAACAAGCAAACTATGCATCAAAAAACAAAATCTGTCAAAAACAGAACAGTCTGTAGCAATCTGATCAACCACCATACTTCTGGTACTCCAACAATTCTACCAAAATTAGGAAACATAAACAAGTTGTATAGCAAGACAGTGCAAAAGTAATCAGAACCAATTGACGTTCCAGTTAAAAATGTAAAATCGCGCACTACAGCCAAAGTTTCTGTCCTGCACCGTACAAACCAACAAGCATTGTAAACATCCTAAAGGCAAACCTTGGCACATTATTTTTATAATACAATGGAATTATACAAGGGGATAATTATTTTTGTTGAAAAGTTTCTGTAACCAAGATTCACAAAGTTTCCGTGAGCTTGAACAAAGTTCAAGGAGCTCTCCCACTTCAACAATGCTTGTCTTTCTTACTGTCACTTTCCTTTTTGAAAAGTTTTTAGGTTCCCCTCTTTATTTTTGTGTTTTTAAACTATAAGAAAGCACTCGACAGAAATAAATGACTCTCTAAAACTTCCGGGTTGTCTCCCTGGCAGCGCTTTCTTTAAAGCCATTAAGCTAGGCATTTAGTGCTCAAGTAATGAATCCACCCGAATCCCAATGTATATCAAAGCCAATTTTAATTAACAATGATTTGTAATTTAGTAGTGAGCACAAAGTAACATATATCAAGCAACAATGAAGTCTAACTCTCTTCCTATGCATCGGCATGTCATAAAAGAACAATTCATGCACACATAGTAAAGGCCAATGCATAGTATAAGCAGTTTCTTGCAATTTCATAGTATGGCAAACATAGAGAGGCGGAGATATAGTTCCTCTCTCATAATAAGTGCAAGTAGGAGCAGCAAGCACATGCATATTATATCTATAAAAATCATCATGTGCAACGGTAAAAGGCAACCCATCAATATAATCCTTAATAAGGGCAAACTTCTCCGATATAGTGTAGTCGGGAGAATTCAAAAAGATAATAGGACTATCATGCGTGGGTGCAATAGCAACAATTTCATGTTTAAAATAAGGAACTATAGCAAGTTCATCTCCATAAGCATAATTCATATTGGCATCTTGCACACAAGCATAGAAAGCATCATCAAAAAGGGATATTTCAAGAGAATCAACGGGATCATAACAATCATCATAGCAATCATCATGGCAATCATCATAGCAACCATCCTTCGGTAAGCACGAAGGGGAATTAAATAATGAATGAGTTGGAGGGTTATTCTCATTAGAAGGTGGGCACGGTAGCTAATCCGCTCCTCCTCCTTTTGTTCTTCGCTCTCCTCATCATCTTTTTCATCCAATGAGCTCACAGTTTCATCAATTTCTTCTTCCATAGCTTCCTGCAAAATATTAGTCTCTTCTTGGACAGCGGAGACTTCCTTAATAAATTGTTTAACATAGGCATTAGAAGCATAATTATAATAAAAATATTCAAGTATGGCAAAAAATTTAGATTTGTAAAGAGTAGTATCATACTTTTCAATCAACATAGCAATTTCAAAAGCACCCTTAAAAGCAACAAATTCTTCAATTTGTTGAACATCATAGTAACTATAAACACCCTTAGCATAAGAAGATAAGATTCCATTATCAATAAACTCACATTGGTAGGGAAGGTGTTTTTTAGGGTTTTCAGAACAACAAATAAAATCATATTCCCAACATAAATTCCAAGCATAGCATTGTAAACGTTGAATTTGACCCCATAATAGTTTCCCTTTTTCAGATATACGGTGTCGCACATAACAAGCATGATCATCTAAAGATTTTCCCTCAACTAAGCTAGTTGGGGTTTCAGCACGAGCACAAAGGGATCGAAGATGATCCAAGTAATAAGCTTCAGCAGTGTGATAGATTTTGAGTGGTTCTTCAACCATTGGTTCAACAGGTACAACTATTTTTTTTGGTATTTTGCATTTCCTACCCATAACTAAAGATAGAAAACAACTAAGAACAGCAAAATAAAAATTACTTAGTGATAAAGCAAACAAGCACACACGAGAATATTCACCCCACGCTATTGCTCCTCGGTAACGGCGCCAGAAAAAGGTCTTGATAACCCACAAGTATAGGGGATAGTTGTAGCCTATTTCAATAAGTAAGAGTGTCGAACCCAACGAGGAGCTAAAGGTAGAACAAATACTCTCTCAAGTCCTATCGGCCACTGATACGACTCTATGCACGCTTGACGTTCGCTTTACCTAGAACAAGTATGAAACTAGAAGTACTTTGTAGGTTTTTTCGGGTAAGCTTGCAAGAAAGTAAAGAACACGTAAATATAAACTAGGGGCTGTTAGGATAAAGAAGCAACAAAGTAAATATAGCGAGTGTGGAAAAGTGGTGGTAGGAGTTGTGGAATTGTCCCTAAGCAATTGACTACGTTACTAGACCGGTAATCGCTATTGTAATTCTATTTGAGGGAGAGGCATAAGTTAACATACTTTCTCCACTTGGATCATATGCACTTATGATTGGAACTCTAGCAAGCATCCACAACTACTAAAGATTCATTAAGGTAAAACCCAACCATAGCATTAAAGCATCAAGTCCCCTTTTATCCCATAGGCAAACAACCTACTTACTCGGGTTTGTGTTTCAGTCACTCACGCAACCCACCATAAGCAAATCATAAACATATTGCAAAGCCTACAGCGGGAATCCCTCACGCTTGTGCGACACGGAGGGCACAATAGGACATCACTAAAACATGCAACTCAAACCAATCATAGCAATTCATCAATCACCGATAGGACACCGAAAATCTACTCAGACATCATAGGATGGCGACACATCATTGGATAATAATATGAAGCATAAAGCACCATGTTCAAGTAGAGGGTACAGCAGGATGCGGGAGAGTGGACCGCTGTAGATAGAAGGGGGAAGGTGATGGAGGTGTTGGTGAAGATGGCGGGGGTGTTGGTGAAGATCGCGGTGATGATGATGGCCCCCGGCGGCGTTCCCTCGCCACCGGAAGCAAGGGGGAGAGGGCCCCCTTCTTCTTCTTCTTCCTTGACCTTCTCCCTAGATGGGAGAAGGGTTTACCCTCTGGTCCTTGGCTCCCATGGCTTGTGAGGGGCGAGAGCCCCTCCGAGATTGGATCTATCTCTCTGTTTCTGCGTTCCCTGATTCTACCCCTTCACCGTTTCTTTTATATCCGGAGATCCGTAACTCCGATTGGGGTGAATCTTTCGCTCAGATCTTCCTTGTAAAATTAGCTTTCTTGCGCCAGAAGGAGAGCATCAACCGCCTTACGGGTGGACCATGAGGGTCAGGGGGGCGCCTAGGGTGGTAGGGCGCGCCCCTACCTCGTGACCACCTCGGATACCGTTTCGCATTGATTTTACTTCCAGAAAATCATAAATATTCCAAAAAAATCTCCGTATGTTTTTGTCCCGTTTGGACTCCGTTTGATATTGGGTTTCTGCGAAACAAAAAACATGCAACAGACACGAACTGGCACTGGGCACTGGATGAATATGTTAGTCCCAAAAATAGTATAAAAAGTTGCCAAAAAGTATATGAAAGTGAATAATATTGGCATGGAACAATCAAAAATTATAGATATGATGGAGACGTATCAGGAACCCTAGGGGGCCGATCTTTCACGTTTGGAGTGGATCCTACGGGTGAACATGAGGAACGCGGGGAAAACACAAGGGAAAACACGGGGAGAAACGAGAGAATCACTCAACCGACAAGTAATCAATCACACAAGGGCTAGATTACCGAAAGCATAAGGTAACACATGATCCAAAATCAACAAAGGAAGGATACAAAGGGAACCGTTCTTCTCCGTGAGGAGGTCTTGATGGTCTTCTCCGGATGGAGGCCTTGAATTCGAATGGATCTTCTCTGAAGAGGCACGATCCCTCACGTGGAGTAGATCCGGTACGGATGAGCAGAGCTCTATCTCTAAATGAGCTATCACAATGCTAAGTCTCGAAGTGAGGAGGAGGAGTCCTATATATAGGCTAGGGGCGGAGGGGTACATGGACTCAGTCCAACACGCGCGCGCAGGCGCTGGGAAAGGCGGACGTCTGGGCGTCGGGCCGGATGTCCGGTGGCTCGCGAGGCGCCAGATGTCCGGGCTGAGAAGTCGGATGTCCGGGATCACTGGATGTCCGGGCTGACAGGGTAAGCTTTTGTGCTCTCTGGTCGCTGGTGCTAGATGTCCGGGACTTTGCCCGGATTTCAAGTGGGGGCCGGTGTTGGAAATATGCCCTAGAGGCAATAATAAAAGTGTTATTATTATATTTCTTTGTTCATGATAATAGTCTTTTATTCATGCTATAACTGTATTATCCGGAAATCGTAATACACGTGTGAATACATAGACCACAATATGTCCCTAGTGAGCCTCTAGTTGACTAGCTCGTTATGATCAACAGATAGTCATGGTTTCCTGGCTATGGACATTGGATGTCGTTGATAACGGGATCACATCATTAGGAGAATGATGTGATGGACAAGATCCAATCCTATGCCTAGCACAAAGATCGTGTAGTTCGTATGCTAAAGATTTTCTAATGTCAAGTATCTTTTCCTTAGACCATGAGATTGTGCAACTCCCGGATACCGTAGGAATGCTTTGGGTGTACCAAACGTCACAACGTAACTGGGTGGCTATAAAGGTGCATTACAGGTATGTCCGAAAGTATCTGTTGGGTTGGCACGAATCGAGACTGGGATTTGTCACTCCATGTAAACGGAGAGGTATCTCTGGGCCCACTTGGTAGGACATCATCATAATGTGCACAATGTGACCAAGGGGTTGATCACGGGATGATGTGTTGTGGAACGAGTAAAGAGACTTGCCGGTAACGAGATTGAACAAGGTATCGGTATACCGACGATCGAATCTCGGGCAAGTAAAATACCGCTAGACAAAGGGAATTGTATACGGGATCGATTGAGTCCTTGACATCGTGGTTCATTCGATGAGATCATCGTGGAACATGTGGGAGCCAACATGGGTATCTAGATCCCGCTGTTGGTTATTGACCGGAGAACGTCTCGGTCATGTCTGCATGGTTCCCGAACCCGTAGGGTCTACACACTTAAGGTTCGATGACGCTAGGGTTATAAAGGAAGTTTGTATGTGGTTACCGAATGTTGTTCGGAGTCCCGGATGAGATCCCAGACGTCACGAGGAGTCCCGGAATGGTCCGGAGGTAAAGATTTATATATGGAAAGTTCTTGTTCGGGTTCCGGAAAAAGTTCGGGTTTTTTTGGTATTGTACCGGGAAGCTTCCAGAAGGTTCCGGAGGATTCCGGAGGGCTCCGGAGGTCCGGAAACTGTTCCACCATGTCCAATACAGCAGCATGGTCTGTAAGGGGGCACCCTAGCCTTAATGGGCCAGGGGCACCAGCCCCCAAGGCCCATGCGCATGGGAGGGGGGAAACCCTAAGGGGGAGGGCCTCCACTTGACTTGGGAGGCACTCCTTCCCCCCTTGGCGGCACCCCTTCCTTGGAGGAAGGGGCAAGGGTGCGCCTCCCCCCTCTCCCTTGCCCCTATATATAGTGGAGGGGAGGGAGGGCAGCCACACCTGAAGCCCTGGCGCCTCCCTCCCTCCCGTGACACCTCCTCCTATCCCGTAGGTGGTTGGCGAAGCCCTGCAGGATTGCCACGCTCCTCCACCACCATCACGCCATTATGCTGCTGCTGGATGGAGTCTTCCTCAACCAATAATTATTCGACTACTCATTGATCATCACTTATATCTTTTGGAGCAGTTTGTCATTTGCTCTAGTGCTTCACTTATATCTATTTAGAGCACGGCAGTGGTTTTATTTTGAATAAATTTATGAACTCTCATGTTTCACTTATATTATTTTAAGAGTCTCTAAACAGCATGGTAATTTGCTTTGGTTATGAATTTAGTCCTAATATGATAGGCATCTGAGACGGATATAATAAAAACTTTCATATAAAGTGCATTGAATACTATTAGAAGTTTGATTCCTTATGATTGTTTTGAGATATGAGGATGGTAATATTAGAGTCATGCTAGTGAGTAATTGTGTATTGGTAGAAATACTTATGTTAACGTTTGTGATTCCCGTAGCATGCACGTATGGTGAACCGTTATGTGATCAAGTCGGAGCATGATTTATTTATTGATAGTCTTCCTTATGAGTGGCGGTCGGGGACGAGCGATGGTCTTTTCCTACCAATCTATCCCCCTAGGAGCATGCGTGTAGTACTTTGTTTTGATGACTAATAGATTTTTTCAATAACTATGTGAGGTCTTTATGACTAATGTTGAGTCCATGGATTATACGCACTCTCACCCTTCCACCATTGCTAGCCTCTCTAGTACCGCGCAACTTTCGTCGGTCCTTACACCCACCATATACCTTCCTCAAAACAGCCACCATACCTACCTATTATGGCATTTCCATAGCCATTCCAAGATATATTGCCATGCAACTTTCCACCGTTCTGTTTATTATGACATGCTTCATCATTGTCATATTGCTTTGCATGATCATGTAGTTGACATCGTATTTGTGGCAAAGCCACCATTCATAAATGTTTCATACATGTCACTCTTGATTCATTGCACATCCCGGTACACCGCCGAAGGCATTCATATAGAGTCATATTTTGTTCTAACTATCGAGTTGTAATTCTTGAGTTGTAAGTAAATAAAAGTGTAATGATCTTCATTATTAGAGCATTGTCCTGGTGAGGAAAGGATGATGGAAAATATGATTCCTCCACAAGTCGGGATGAAACGGAAAAAAGGATGCCAAAAAAAGAGAGGGCCCAAAAAACGAAAAAAAGAAAGAAAAAGAGAGAAGGGGCAATGCTACTATCCTTTTTCCACACCTGTGCCTAAAAGTAGCACCATGATCTTCATGATAAGGAGTCTCCTATTTTGTCACTTTCATATACTAGTGGCAAATTTTCATTATAGAACTTGGCTTGTATATTCCAGTGATGGGCTTCCTCAAATTTCCTTAGGTCTTCGTGAGCAAGCGAATTGGATGCACACACACTTGGTTTCTTTTTGAGCTTTCGTACAGTTATAGCTCTAGGGCATCCATTGCATGGCAATCCCTATTGTGACGCCCCGAGACAGACGCTTCAGTTGCCCTTCCATTTATTTTAGTTGTTGACGTGTGTTTATTATGTTTGTTGCATTATCATAATTGTTTCACATATTTCATTCCTATTTGTTTATGCCATGATCATGTTGAATGCCTTGTCATTGTTGCTTCTTGCATCATGTTCATCTTGTATGACATTGCATTGCACCATCCTTGCTTTGTTCTATGCTTCATGATGTGATGTGCCTCTTGTCATTTTATTGCATTGCATCATGATCATTGCTACATCTTGAGCTTGCATTGGTTTTCCTTGAAGAGGAAAGGCTGATGCAGCAATAGTAGTGTAAGTATTTCCCTCAGTTTTTGAGAACCAAGGTATCAATCCAGTAGGAGGCTCCTCAAAGTCCCACACACCTACACAAACAAGCAAAGAACTCGCAACCAACACCATAAAGGGGTTGTCAATCCCTTCACGGCCACTTGCGAAAGTGAGATCTGATAGAGATAGTATGATAAGATGAATATATTTTTGGTATTTTATAATATAGATTGGAAAAGTAAAGATGCAAATAAAAGTACATTGAAAGCTTATATGATAAAAGATAGACCCGGAGCCATAGGTTTCACTAGTGGCTTCTCTCAAGATAGCATAAGTATTATGGTGGGTGAACAAATTACTGTCGAGCAATTGATAGAAAAGCGAATAATTATGAGATTATCTAGGCATGATCATGTATATAGGCATCACGTCCGTGACAAGTAGACCGACTCCTGCCTGCATCTACTACTATTACTCCACACATCGACCGCTATCCAGCATGCATCTACAGTATTAAGTTCATAAGAACAGAGTAACACATTAAGAAAGATGACATGATGTAGAGGGATAAACTCATGCAATATGATATAAACCCCATCCTTCTATCCTCGATGGCAACAATACAATACGTGCCTTGCTACCCCTATTGTCACTGGGTAAGGACACCGCAAGATTGAACCCAAAGCTAAGAACTTCTCCCATTGCAAGAAAGATCAATCTAGTAGGCCAAACCAAACTGATAATTCGAAGAGACTTGCAAAGATAACTCAATCATACATAAAATAATTCAGAGGAGATTTAAATATTTCTCATAGATAAACTTGATCATAAACCCACAATTCATCGGATCTCGACAAACACACCGCAAAAAGAGTTACATCAAATAGATCTCCACAAGAGAGGGGGAGAACATGGTATTGAGATCCAAAAAGAGAGAAGAAGCCATCTAGCTAATAACTATGGACCCAAAGGTCTGCGGTAAACTACTCACAACTCGTCGGAGGGGCTATGGTTAGAAGCCCTCCGTGGTCGATTCCCCCTTCGGTGGAATGCCGGCGAAGGCTCCAAGATGTAATCTTGCAGATACAGAAGGTTACAGCGGTGGAAATTTGTCAGGACCCCGACTCAATGCCACATAGATCTAGCATGTAACACTTCATATCACTTTGCGGCCTCACGCACGGTATTCCCACGGGTGTCGCCTTACCTTTACCCGGGACCGTTTGCGCCTTTTGGCACACGTATATGACAGTGTCGCTAGCATCCATATGATAAGGAGCCCGGGCTGACATGGCTAGTCGTAAACCCAAAGTGGCACAAACTTACAGGGACAGGCATCCATGACCCAGCATCGAACGTGTCGGTCATCAGCGAGTGAATCCAGGCTATAGCACTGGGCTAGCAGGACTCCGGTGAACCGGGCTGTAGCGGGCTAACAGGACTCCGGTATTCATCGCGTGACATTTCCCCGAAGGGACAGACACAGGAACGAAGAAGGACACATGCCGGCCAGCCTAAGTGTTCCGGAGCAGTAGCAAGCTACCATGGCTCGGTGGAAACACTAGGAGGCATTTCCCGGTAAGAGAGGCTACTAAAGATAAACAACTAGATAGTCAGATCCCACACATACCAAGCATTTCAATAACATACACACAATATGCTCGATATGTGCAATACAACATGGCATCACAAAATGACTCTACGACTCAAGTAGTCTATTCAATAGGCTCCGAGGAGCGAGACATTACAAACATGGGTCTCATGACCCAACAATCAGAGCATACAAGTCAAAGCACAAGCGGAAGCTATCATGTCTGAGTACAGACATCTATAAATGAAAAAGGCTGAGAAGCCTGACTATCGATCACATCCTGCCGAGGGCACAAGATCGTAGCTGAGGTATCAAGCTAAACGTCGAAGTCCACGCGAAATCACTAGTGAGACCGAAGTCTCTCTGCAAAACATAAAATGGGCAAACGTGAGTACAAATGTACCCAGCAAGACTTACATCAGAACTAACTACATATGCATCATTTTCAACAAGGGGATGGTGGGGTTTAACTGCAGCAAGCCAGCTTTGACTCGGTGGCTATCCTAAACTACGACTGCAAGCGACTCTTTTGAGGTGGCGCACACGAGTCCACATATTCACCATATCAATACACCACTATGGAACCGCTCCCGTCTCCCTACGAGAACGCCATCCATAGCACTCACGCTTATCTTGCGTATTTTAGAGTATCCACTTTCACTTGTCTATGAACTGATATAAGCAACCCAGAAGTCCTTTTCCGCGGACACGGCTATTCGAATAGATGATGTTAACCCTGCAGGGGTGTACTTCTTCATACATGTTTCCACCACTTAGCGTCTGCACACGACATGTGCTCGGTAGACTTCAAGCGAAAGCCGACGTGGGTGTAGACCACGACCTACCTAAACACTCAAGTCTCTAGTCCAGGTTTATCGCCTATTCGGGTTCCATCCATGAGGAGATCCGGCCGGAGTTTCGCTCACAGCCCCAAACGATGTGAACAGGGTTCCGTGACACCAAACGGGCGCCCGGTATACCCGGCCACGTGCCTACCGCATCACAGCCCACCCCTACGGTCAGCGCTGTCCACGGCCTCCAGCATACTACAAACACCAGAAACTACTTGCAACTCCTGGACAGAGAGCTAGGGTGAATAAGAAGTCGAGCGGGGTCATATTTCAGGGCCCAATGTATGGTAGTAACTGAATCATGGATCACAAACACAGAACTCAGTTCCTGAGGACGGCTTCAATGAGACAACCCACCATGTACTCCTACATGGCCTCTCACCGCTACCTTTACCAAATCGTGTTCACACACTTAGCTCACACACAGTAGGACATGTTCACACGCCTCTGATTCATCCCCGATGAATCAGACCTGACTCAACTCTAAGCAGTAGCAGGCATGACAAACAAGCAAGAATGAGTAGGCACAACAGGGCTCAAACAACTCCTACTCATGCTAGTGGGTTTCATCTATTTACTGTGGAATGACAGGTCATGCAAAGGATAAAGGGGTTCAGCTACCGCAGCAGGTAACAGATGAATCGATGTTGTCCTAATGCAGTAAAAGAGAGCAGGAGCGAGAGAGTAGGATTGTATCGGAATGAACAAGGGGGTTTTGCTTGCCTGGCACTTCTGAAGATAACATTGAGTCTTCATCATTGTCAATGATCACATCATCGGTACAACGTCTACCGAGGGGGAACAGCACCGGCAAACACAGAAGAAACACGATCAATGCAATGCACAGTATGATGCATGCTATGACATGGCAAAATGAATGTGTTTTGGGCTAATGCATCTAGTAACAAGTTAAATGGGGTTGGTTTGAATACAAGATTCAAATTTAAACTCCATGTGATTATTCAAATGCCATTTAATTGATTTGTGCTAAACAGCACCTATAAGTTGTTCTAACATGCATGAAAATGGTACAGATGGATTCCTTGAATTTTTCTGATAATTTTTCATATATAATTTATTTAATTTGGAGTTACGGTTAATTTTCTATGATTTATTGAAGTTTTAGCTATTTTCTGGAATTTTCTGAATAAAAATAAATCCAGAAAACATTACTGCGTCATCCTGACGTCATGATGACGTCAGCAGGTCAACGTGGCACAGTCCGGTCAACCCCTGACCGGTGGGTCCCGAGTGTCAGCGTCTAACTAAACTAACCTAGCTTAGTTAAACTAACCTAACCTAATTAGCCGGGCGGGGCCCGCAGGTCAGTGAGAGAGAGGGGGGGTCAAACCGGGCAGTGGGGTCAACCCACGCCGGTCATCGGGTCAGCGGTCGCCGGCGTTTAGCCGCCGGCGAGTCCAGACGCGGCGGAGGGCTCGGAAATGAGCCACATGGCATCGTTTCGGCCGTGGTTTGTTGCATTCGAACGCGCGCAGTGGTGCGCATCTAGTGGTGGCGGTGACAGGTGCTGGGGTGGCCGGAAAAGTGGTCGGCGACGAGGTTTGGCGGCGGCAGCAGCTCGGGCAATCCTGGGGTGGCGCTATAGAGCACTAGAGGAGAGACCGAAGGGCGCTGCGGGCTCCTGGGAGGGCGGCGAACATGGTGACGCGCTCAGGCGCACGCTGGGATGGCCCTGGCCACGGCAACGACATGGCACGGCGGCGGCAAGCTCGGCCGTGGTCGGAAGATGGAGCTAGGGGACGGAAACAGAGGGGGCGAGCAAGAGGAGGCAGCAGGAGCTCACAGGGAGACCGATGAGGTGGTCAGCGAGCTCGGGGCGTCTTCGGTGCTGCGAATCGAACGGCGGCGATCGCCGGCCGTGGCGATGAAGATGGCGGTGATGGCGTGGCTTCAGGGCACCCGGCGTCGCGTGCGTCGTGGTAGAGCTTCCCGGATCCAAGGCGGAGCTCGTGGCCTAACTGGCTGGGCGTGGGGATGCTGGTGGCTCCGGTGGTGCTCGTCGGCGGTCTCGGTGCGTCCGGGGATGAGCGAGGGAGAGAGACAGAGGAGGGAGAGGGGATGCAGCGAGTGAGGGAAAAGAGAGAGGGGACACGGGGCGTCGTCGTGGCGCGAATTAGGACGAAGGGCGGCCTCCAGCGCGAAGCAGGAGGTGGCCGGGGCTCTCGGGCGCGCGCCACGCCTCGCCTCTGCCTACTGGCAGAGGAAGACGACGAGCGGCGAGGTAGATGGGCTGGGCTGGGCCGCGGGAGAAGCTGGGCCAGGCAGGTAAGCAGGTAAGTGGCCCAGGTGGCCTCTCTCCCCTTTTTTTCTATTTTGTTTCTCTTTTCTATTTCTGTAGTTTTGTTTCTGATTTAGTTTATAGCCCAAATCATTTTAATAAATCCTGCAAATAATTGTGGCCATTAAATGAATTATTACAGAGGCCCTTAACTATTTTCAGAATTGTTGGAGCATTTAAAAATAATAATAGTATTTAAATGTGTCACATCCCTAGCTTCTGGTAATGCACTAGGCTAGACCTCATGTGAGCATCATGTTTAAATTCAAATGAAATTGAATTGAGGAATTTTCAAAGCCTCAGAAGACCTTTAAAAATAACCAACATTTAAATTTCATCAAATGAGTCCAAGAAAATGTTCCTGTTATTCCATGGAAATATTGGTGAGAGGTAAAATTTAAATCAATATTTTTGGAGTCACAGAGATATTTATTTTGGCCATTTGAATTAATCCAATAACTATTTTCTTTGGATTTATATTTAATATATATTAAATATGACTCCAAATAATTCTGGAAGTTTGTGAGTGGCTTTGTATATATTTTAGTAAGCCACATAATAAACTACAGAATTTATTAAAATGGTTTAGTATTTTACTAAACTAAAACAAAACAGAACAAAATAGAAAACAATAAATAAAAACAGAAATAGAAAGAGAGAGAAGAGTTTTACCTGGCCACTTACCCGTGCAGCCCAACAGGACCGGCCCAGTGCGGCCCAGCCCACCTCTTTCCCCCCCCCCCTTGTCCTCTTCTTCCTCTGCCAGTAGGCAGAGGCGAGGCGTGGCGCGCGCCCGAAGAGCGCCGGCCACCTCCTGCTTCGCCGTGGCAGCCTCCCCGACTCCCTCGCGACGCCACGGAGACGCCTCGACCCCCTCGACCGCCTCTCTCTTCCCCTGGACCCCGTTCCCTCCTCTGCTCTCTCCCTGCACGCGCCCGAGCGGAGCTCGTCGTCGCCGTCGCCGTTCGCCGTAGCCACCGTGCTCCTCACTGCCACCCGAAGTACCCAGGGGATCCGCCCCGACCACCTCTTCCTCCTCGCCGAGAAGCGCACCGCGGGAGCCCCTGCATCGCCGCCATCGCCGTCGTCTTCTACCTCGGACCCGCCGGCCATCTTCGTCAAATTCGTCGGCTCCGGTGCCTCCCCGAGCTCCCCGAGGCCACCGTCGCAACCCCTGTGAGCTCCACTCCGTTTCCCCTCCTTCATTTTGTTCGTTCCCGTGCCGTAGCACCCCGGCCACATTCCCGAGCGCCGCCGTCCGCCATGGACGCCGGGCATGGCACTGACGTGCTGTTGCGGCCAGTCCGACGAGCCTAGCGTGCTCCTAGCTGCCCCAGGAGTCCGCATAGCCCCTCAGCCAGCCCCCTAGCGCCCCGTAACCTCGCTCCGCCCAAACCCGAGCTCCGGCAGCCGCCGCGGCCCCCACTCCGGCGAGCTCCGGCCACCCCGCGCCTCCCGCATGCCTCCTTTGGATGCGCGCAAGCAAGGGCAACCCGCTGGTGCCCTTGGCTTGGCCCAAAACCGCTCGCAGCGCCACTCCGGCGAGCTCCCGCCGCAGTTTTGGTCGTCGCCGGCCGAACTCCGGCGACTGCCGACGTGGCACGCCTAATTAGCACTAATGACCCTGTTAAACTAACCCCGTGACACTGACAGTGGGCCCCGTAGCGGGTCAAAGCCCGGGTCAACGCGGGATTAGCCCCTGTGTCACTGACGTGTGGACCCCACACGTCAGGTTTGACCTGGACCGCCCGTTGACCTGCTGAGGTCAGCATGAGGTCATGCTGACGCCATAATTCATTTTCTGGAATTATTTTAATTCTAAATATTCAGGAAATTCCAGAAAATTGTAAAAACTTCTAAAAATCATAGAAATTCAACCGTAACTCCAAATTAAATAATTTATATATGAAAAATTATCAGAAAAATTCAAGGAATCCATCTGTACCATTTTCATGCCTGTTAGAACAACTTATAGCTGCTGTTTAGCACAAATCAAGTGAATGACATTTGAATAATCACATATGGAGTTTGAATTTGAATCTTGTATTCAAACCAACTTCATTTAATCTGTTGCTAGTTGCATTAGCTCAAAACACATTCATTTTGCCATGTCATGATCATGCATCATATTGTGCATTGCATTGATTGTGTTACTTTCTGTGTTGCCGGTATTTGTCCCCTCTCGATAGACGTGATACCGATGACGTGATCGTTGACACTGATGAAGACTCAATGTTATCTTCAGAAGTGCCAGGCAAGCAAAACCCCCTTGTTCATTCCGATAAGATCCCACTCTCTCGCTCCTGCTCTCTTTTACTGCATTAGGACAACAACGACATATTTGATACTTGCTGCGGTAGCTGAACCCTTTATCCTTTGCATGACCTGTCATTGCCACAGTAAATAGATGAAACCCACTAGCATGAGTAGGAGTTGTTTGAGCCCTGATGTCCCTACTCATTCATGCTTGTTTGTCATGCCTGCTACTGCTTAGAGTTGAGTCAGGTCTGATTCATCGGGGATGAATCAGAGGCGTGTGAACATGTCCTACTATGGGTGAACTAAGTGTGTGAACACGATTTGGTAAAGGTAGCGGTGAGAGGCCATGTAGGAGTACATGGTGGGTTGTCTCATTGCAGCCGTCCTCAGGAACTGAGTTCTGTGTTTGTGATCCATGATCAGTTACTACCACACATTGGGCTCCGGGCGCTCCAAGCTCTCTCGACTTATTAATCAACATGATCTCTGTCCAGGAGTTGCAACTAGTTTCTGGTGTTTGTAGGTAGTGTTAGTAGTCTACCAAGTGGCACCCGGTACAGGTGGGCTTGGGACAGACTAGGCACAGTGGCCCGGTGTACCAAGTGGCACCCGGTTGGTGGGCTTGGGAACCCTGCACACATCGTTTGGGGCCGTAAGCGACACCCCGGCCGGATCTCCTTGCGGATGGAACCCGAATAGGCGATAAACCTGGACTAGAGACTTGTTCGGTTAGTCAGGTCGTGGCCGACTCCCTCGCCCGGCTTCCGCTTGAAGGTTGCCGAGGTACATGACGTGTACAGGGCGATAAGTGGCGAAAGCGTGTGTGAAGAAGTACACCCCTGCAGGGTTAACATCATCTATTCGAATAGCCGGATTCCTCGGATATGGAAACTTGGACCCCATTGCATAGTTCATAGACAAGTGAAAGTGGATACTCTAACATACGCAAGATAAGCGTGAGTGCTATGGATGGCGTTCTCGTAGGGAGACAGGAGCGGATCCATAGTGGTGTATTGATATGGTGAATATGTGGACTCGTGTGCGCCACCTCAAAAGAGTTACTTGCAGTCGTAGTTCAGGATAGCCACCGAGTCAAAGCTGGCTTGCTGCAGTTAAACTCCACCACCCCCTTGTTGATAATGATGCGTATGTAGATAGATCTGATGTAAGTCTTGCTGGGTACATTTGTACTCACGTTTGCCTATTTTATGTTTTTGCAGAGAGACTTCAGTCTCACTAGTAGTTCCGCTTGGACTTCGACGTTTAGCTTGATACCTCAGCTACGATCTTGTGCCCTCGGCAGGATCTGGTAGATAGTCAGGCTTCTCAGCCTTTTTCATTTATAGATGTCTGTACTCAGACATGATAGCTTCCGCTTGTGCCTTGACTTGTATGCTCTGATTGTTGGGTCATGAGACCCATGTTTGTAATGTCTCGCTCCTCGGAGCCTATTGAATAAACTACTTGAGTCGTAGAGTCATTTTGTGATGCCATGTTGTATTGCACATATCGAGCATATTGTGTGTATGTTATTGAAATGCTTGGTATGTGTGGGATCTGACTATCTAGTTGTTTATCTTTAGTAGCCTCTCTTACCAGGAAATGTCTCCTAGTGTTACCGCTGAGCCATGGTAGCTTGCTACTGCTCTGGAACACTTAGGCTGGCCGGCATGTGTCCTTCTTCGTTCCTGTGTCTGTCCCTTCGGGGAAATGTCACGCTTTGAGTACCGGAGTCCTGTTAGCCCGCTACAGCCCGGTTTACCGGAGTCCTGCTAGCCCAGTGCTACAGCCCGGACCCACTTGCTGATGACCGACACGTTCGAAGCTGGGTCATGAATGCCTGTCCCTGTAAGTCTGTGCCACTTTGGGTTTACGACTAGTCATGTCAGCCCGGGCTCCTTATCATATGGATGCTAGCGACACTATCATATACGTGAGCCAAAAGTCGCAAACGGTCCCGGGCAAAGGTAAGGCGACACCCGTGGGGATACCGTGCATGAGGCCGCAAAGTGATATGAGGTGTTACCGGCTAGATCGATGTGACATCGAGTCGGGGTCCTGAGAGCGTTGGTATCAGAGCTTGACTGCCTGTAGGATTACCAAGCCAAACTGGTCGAAGTTGAGTCTAGAAATTCTTTAGTTATATAAGGGAATTGATTGTGGGATGGAACGTAAGGCTCTTTTTACTCCTTATACCTCATGGCCTTCTGATCTGAGTCATCATCTTCTCTTCTACGGGGATTAAGAACTAGGCTTTCTATTCTTTCTATCAGGATCACGTGTTACTAATCCGTAGACTTATAAGATTGTTGGATTTAAGCTTGAGTTCAGTCTCTACTACTTCCGTATGTTAATTGTTGATCTCGAAACCTTGATATCGTGCTTCTGAGTGGTTATGCCACCATTTTTGTGAATGTCTCAAATCCTTTCTGAGCATTTACAGCCGTTATGCTGTCCGAGTCATCCCAGGTTTCTAAGTAGTCTGATGCATTTGCAAATCCTTTCTTCCCGTTTCAATGTTCCCATGGGCCAGATTAACCACACTAATCAGTGAGTTGAGGTACTCCGTTACCTTGACATATATGTTGGAGATATTATTATGACCCTAGGTGTCTTAGGGGATCATCTAGTAATTTAGCCATGATTGTGTCCCAGTGTGATGATTCTGGCCATCATTCTCGCAAGCATCCCTTGATGCCACTTAGTTAGTAGGTATTCCATTCCGGGGTTCTTGAACCCGAGATTCACTCTACCTACTTCATGTTGATAGTAATTGCTAGCGCCTTTAGGATATTAGTAACCTTTGCGATAGTCCTTGAAGTCCATGGTATCTTCTTCTTCCAAATACCATGAACTACTTATGGTAGAAGTTCCTCGTTGAACTGAAATATCACAACAGGATTATTCTTGAGGAGTTCTCCATTCATAAATCGTGACTCTGCCAGTTCTACCTTTCTGCATGGATTATCCGGAAGAATTATGTTGAACTTGGTTCGACATACTAATTTATGCATCCACAACTCAGAAAGTTATATGTTCCTTTGAATTGACCCTCTTTAGTTGTTTTCTGACCCTTGTCTATCAATTGATAGTCAAGAGTATGCATGCATTCGTTATCGATGCCTATTACTCTTGTGGTCCGTCAAGCCATTCTGTCCTGAATGACTTGGAGAAACAAACTCCAGTACCTCATCCATATCTAGGATTGGGTCAAAGCAGTTGTATTCCGCAGATCAAATGCCAATCCAGCTTTTGGTTCTGTTCTACCTTGGAGTATTACCCCCTTTATGTCAGAATTGTCATGAGAACTGCACCAACTCTCATGAATTTTGACGTAGTGATACTTCTCACCATCATTAGTCATTCCTCGGCCCTCGTGTTGATGCAACCGGAATACCGACAAGTGAATCGTGATGTGTGAAATCAATACTGCTAGCAACCTCGTTGCTTGGTAGTAAAAGGGCAATAATTTCATTCTTAGCGTGTTGGTTCTTGAATCACCATTCTAAGATTGATTGTGCTACCTTGTCCATCTTTCCGGTGCACCCTTCGATCAATGAGTTAGGATTGTGCCAATCCCTCGCTCTGTTGATCATATCGTCTTGCCCTGAAAAGCAAGATTGTTCCTGAGCTTAATAGCATATCGGTGGTTGTGATTTTCCGATTATCTTCTCGGAAGTATCACCGGGTCGTCACCCGACCGCTATGTTGAGCTCGTAATCAAGTTGGTTTATCCTTGTAAACCACCCCTTCTCCGAGAGTCTGTGTTGGATACCCCTGAGCTAGATGGTTAAGCTGAACAGCAACTTGGAGAGTTGGAAGATAAAAGCTTGCCTAACTTAGTTCGTTCCAAAGGGATATTCTTGTGTAGTGTGTGTTGAAGAAAGGTGATATCTTCATCGATTGGTCCCTGTGATCAGTTGCTGGATCTATTATCTTATCCAATCTTTGATTTGAGTATGGGCTATCGTCAAATCAAATCAGAACCAACGATATTCGTAATGTTGTCTTACTCGTGGTTTTCCTCGAGCATACACCATTATATTCTTATGGGTCTGACCAATGCTATCACCGTGTTCACACGATGGTGGAAGTCCAGTGATATGGGAATTCCGATGAGTTGTTGTTGAGCTCATCGACAACATCCTTATCTTCTCCATGATTCTGTTGGACATTAAGCTAGTGTTGGAAACTTTGTAAACAATGCCTTCGAGTTCCGTCTCTGAGGTATATGTTTGGATGAAAGAAGTGACTTCCTTTGATTCACGTGCATTTGATGTAAGTTGCCGCCGTGAATTCGAGAAAGCATGTTTTGACCTCCTCTGGAACCATCCCAAGTCAGTTATGCACGTGCGAAGTATTCTGTGGTTTGATAGACTGATCATCTTCATTCCATATGTGTATCCTAGCACACCAAGCCACTGACTGATTTGTTCAAGTAGAAGGAGTATCTTCATAAGAGCTAATCCGGACTTATGAAAGAACTTCGATATCCTCGCTGATGGTTCCCAACCAGAACTCGGTAGTGTTTTATTGTAAGACTACCAAGTGATCATGTTTTGTCTGGGACAGCGTGTTCACACGTGTGTAGCAGAACCAGCTCATGTTTTGGAGCTTGCTATCGTAGTTCATTTCCCGAGAATCTCGCAACGCCATCTCGTCGAATTGTGTTGCAAACTTTCGTTTTCTTCCTAGACTCAATGAGTCTGGAATATTCTGACACCAACCAGTTCTGAATCTCAGGCAGATATGATGGTTGGAGCATTTCCCAAGAACTATGATATTGGTCCCTCGATAACTGGTGAAGTGGATGTCGTGGCCAGCACCACCCAGCCGAAAGACCTGTTATTGTAGTATCTTGATTGAGGAAGTTGGCCACCTCCCCATAAGGATTTCGTAGGATTTACCTCCGTAACTGTTTCTTATGGATTCTATTGCTCCCGAAGTCCGACCTTTACTTGATGTTCTAGATATCAAACCATATCTATGAATGGGTTACCCTAGCACATCAAGGAGAACATTAGAAGCGGAGTGCTAAATGTCTCTCGGTCGATCATCCAGATTTTTATTTCCTTGGCCTCGCTAAGATGAAATCTGAGAAAGTGTTATCCTCCTTTGCATCTGCATCGTCCATCGCTATTCATCATGGTAGTATGTCGTGTTGTCAGCATCCTTGACACGGATGTTGGTAAACCTTGATGAATATGGAAATGCTCAAGTTCTTGAGAGCACGCACAAGCGCTACGTGTTATCATCGGCACTAACTGGGATTCCTCTCAGTTTCCTCGGCAATGCTATGACCCTTTCAAACAGTGAATCCACTCTCTTTTGTTGGGTTCTTCCCCAGTTACCAGAATCATTCCCAACATTTGCATTTTGTTCCCAGCTTGCACCGCGAATGTGCCCTTCTACCATGGGTCTCTTCCATTTCCGGTGATAAGCAAAATCATCCATTGCGTTGTCTTCAACAAGGTAATCCACATCATCCAAGTCCGAGTATGCCATTCTACCGACCCCCTCCAAACGATCGCTCGAGAATTGCCTTAGGCTGGTTTAAAGAGTTTCAATGATCTCTGAATCAAAGGTAATTCTTTTTGCCACTTAAGGGGATATATCTTCGAGTCACCTTCCCTAAGGTGCATCATTGTGGTATCATGGCAACTTAACTCCTCGCTACGTTGACGATCGTTTACCACCTTCTTAAGTGTGGAATTATTGTCCACCTAGTGAACCTTCGTCATCCGTTTCTTCCACCCCTCTTGATGTGTATCTCGTGTCTCAACCGAGAGATGGTTCTATGTCTCATTCCGAAAGTTAATCCTGAGTTGTTCGATCTTCGAGAAGATCGACCCTTCTAGAGTCTCCTTCTTCCCTCCATGTCATGTTGACAGGATTTTCAAGGCAAGACTTCAAGACAATGATGGTGAATGAATCAACGTTCAACTGAAGTGCACCCTGGATCGTGAAGATTGTACTAGTTTGCGTTTCCCCTTCATCCTACCCTACGCTTGAATCTCGAGACGAGATTCTTGTTTAGTGGGGGTGAGTTGTCACATCCCTAGCTTCTGGTAATGCACTAGGCTAGACATCATGTGAGCATCATGTTTAAATTCAAATGAAATTGAATTGAGGAATTTTCAAAGCCTCAGAAGACCTTTAAAAATAACCAACATTTAAATTTCATCAAATGAGTCCAAGAAAATGTTCCTGTTATTCCATGGAAATATTGGTGAGAGGTAAAATTTAAACCAATATTTTTGGAGTCACAGAGATATTTATTTTGGCCATTTGAATTAATCCAATAACTATTTTCTTTGGATTTATATTTAATATATATTAAATATGACTCCAAATAATTCTGGAAGTTTGTGAGTGGCTTTGTATATATTTTAGTAAGCCACATAATAAACTACAGAATTTATTAAAATGGTTTAGTATTTTACTAAACTAAAACAAAACAGAACAAAATAGAAAACAATAAATA